>NW_010243105.1:0-3571 GCF_000690775.1 Eurypyga helias | reverse complement strand
AATTGAGGGAAAAAAAAAAAAAGGAGGAAGAAGAAAGGTTTGGTTTGAAAGAAAAGAGTAAAACATATATCCAGGAGTTCTGCTCCATTACTCAAAAGAAAACAAACCAGTGGTTTGACAATGCAGTGGAATGAGATCAGGTCTAGATTTGTAGTTTCCTTTAGAGCAGACAATGATTCTAAATATAAGCCTGAGAGGGCTGCAAAAGGATGGAGATTCACATCTTTTCATGGAAGAATAAATATTATCCAAAGCTGATTTATCTATGGGTG
This sequence comes from Eurypyga helias, assembly GCF_000690775.1. Classification (NCBI taxonomy): domain Eukaryota; kingdom Metazoa; phylum Chordata; class Aves; order Eurypygiformes; family Eurypygidae; genus Eurypyga; species Eurypyga helias. The sequence goes on along the minus strand of NW_010243105.1, from coordinate 3,299 downwards.
GATTCTTGTCTCATGCTAAAAGCATGAAGTGTTTCTCAGGCAGCATGTTACCAAGAATTCCTCTAAGAAGGGGCTGCTCATAAAAGCAGAAAGTAAAATGGTGACACTGTTCCTTTTAGGCTTTGGAAAACTATCTGGATAATAATTCTACTCTCATAAATATATTAACAGATTACTCTGACTAGTTCTTCATTTCCTCCTTTTCCTGTGCTTTCATCTGTGTCGTTTCTCCGTACTCTTTTGTCAGACTGACTTCCTTCTTTCACTGGCCTTGACCTCAGCTTCCTAATCTTACTCCTTCACATTCTTAGCTGTATTATCCTTTAACAGGCATTTTCTCACTCTTTTCCTTCTCTTTCTTACCCACCTCAGTATATTAATTTCCTTTTCCTTGTTTTAGAAGTGTCTTCCTTTTCCTATTGGGCTGCAGCAGATGCCTTTGAGTTACTCTTCTCGGGTCTTTTTAGGGCTCTTAGGGTTGACCTGGCAAAGCACCCATTTTTTTTTAAGTAGAAAGAAGGTTCTCCGTGTGCATGGGTGTCTATTTTTCCCTACTGCTGCCTTGCAGAGCAAATGACTCTCAAGAGAGGTTCCTTCCCTGTGGATTGTCAGGGACTTACTTTCCTCTCCCCATAGATGATATAGTTGTGAAGACAAGCATCTGGGGGGCTTTGGTCTTCTGATAAATGTGATGTTGGCTTTCCTGTGACTACTTCGAGGAAGTAGAAGGCAAGCACTGCCAGTGTGAAAGGAAGCATTGGGGCCCTATTACAGTGAAAGGTGGGAAGCTTAATGAGTGAAAGAAAATTTATTGTAACACTTTGGCGCTCAAGATTATCTCTTCCAAAACACAGGACTGTTGTCTAGACCTGCATGTACTTTAATATATCAGCATTTTTGGGGGTCATATTTACATAAATCTATTATTTAATTTTCTTTAATTGAACTCACTGGTTCAGAAAACTGCACAGACCATTTATATGGAGAATAAGGTGTGCTCCCAGCAGAAATTTCAACTAGTGGAAGAATAAAGGCTTTAATTTCCTAAGATTTTAGATGGGTATAGGTTCTATTTCATTATCAATACTTAAAATTCCCAGAATACAACACAGCGTTTTCTAAAAGAACCTTTCTATTTTTAAAGGTCTTGCTACAGAGCTATCTTGACGTAACACATCTTGACATAACATCGTGTCTTCTCAAAATCCATACTAAACTGATTCCTGTGCAGAAATCAAAAAAGCAGCCACACAAACAAGCCCCCCCAAAACATAGAAAAGAAAATTAAACCCGAAGATTTCTGCTCATGTGAACAGGAGACAGGAGAGGTGGATACAGATGCTCCTGGATAAGAAGGGAATTCCTACACTGTGTGACAGACGTGTCATAGGAATATGGAGCTGTTATGTGTCATGAGTGATCCCTTCTCCTCAGCTCTTCCCTGTCAGTATTTTCCATCTCTTCATTACAGACCCATATGCCTGTCTTCTCTCTTTCCTGCTCTTTCTCCCCTACCTTCCACATGTCCTGCTGGCATTTGCACTTTTCATTTATTTCATTTTTGGTGCTTTCTGGATTACTTTAGTTTTTTGGCCTGAGATTACAGTTCTTCTGGAAAAAAAAATTCAAAAAGGTTATTTTGATTGGCTTGTGTGTCAAGCTTCCTTCAGACACATGGATCTGTGTGTGCACACGTGTGCACATACACACACCACAATTTCAGGGTCAGGCAGCACCAGGAGCCTCGGGGTGTCCAGGGGTTACTGCCCCTCTCCTCAAGCTGTCCAGCTCATGTAAAAGCTGGTAGGTAGGAATGCCTTCTGGCACAACTGCAGCACAGTTGGGTTGTAAATTAAGCTTGATCCTACCTGGAGAGTTAAGCTCTTGTGAGTGCTCTTTCAGTTTAGTTCTTCCCAAAGGAGAAGGGAGCACTGTGCCAGCCCCAAACCAGGCTATTTAAGGCATCGTCAGAGCTGTGGTTTGAGCTACAGGTCTGCAGACTAGAAAGTGTTATTTTAGCTGGAAGGGTTTTTTAAGGAGCTGTGTCTTGGGAACCTGTTGTACAGGTGATTATAAATGTAGATGACTTGCCCGTTTTGTAGAGCAGTATTGGCTGCTAGGGCACTTAGAAAATTGTGCATTTAAATTGTATCTCCAGCCTTAGAAGATATTAATAGTTAAGGATCTATATACTATGGAAAACACATCTATCAATTTGTGAAATGTTTGTGTATTCCTGTTTTACAAAACAAGAAAAACTTTATCTGTGAAGGGTAAATAGTAAAGTTACTATTACTATTGACTTTTTTTTTTTTTTTTAATCTTTCAAGGCTTCATGTATGATGTTCCTCACAGCTTTAGTGTTGATTTAAACAATTAGTTTGGTCTGTATGAACACAATTAAGTCATCCAATTAAGCAAAAATTCCTGAGAAAATGAGATAAATTGACTACAAAGATGTGTTAAAACAGATCCCTGTAGTGTTAAAAGGCATACAAATGGAGAAAGAGACATTTCTGGCTAAGAGATCAATGGAGATTTGTCACTGCCATGCCATATGATTGAATGGATGATAGAAGAACACGTCATAAGGCAAGAGAAACAAGCATCACACTTTAAGTTGTATCTATGCTTGTGGAATTCAAGAAATATTTTATTTTAAAGATTGAGAGTTGTACAATTTGAACTTAAAATGAGAAGTACAGTCCCATGATTTTAATCAAGGAAATTGAATAGAATATACTGAAATATGGATTTGAAAGTTTAGAAATATTAATTTCTGGACAAACTTTTTTTAGATGTTTTGTCTAGGCTTTGTCTAAATTTATTAATATTTCTTAAAAAAGAGAGGTGATTGCTTGCAAAATGTTGTCAGCTTGTCACAGAAAGGTATACTCAAAACAAAGCAAACCACAGACTCTGCAGTTTTAAAAAATGTTTTATTATAAAGGATAGGAAACAAAATCCACATTTTTTTTTTCAAACCCAGATAAATAAACAGTAAATATCATGCTTTTGCTTTTAAATGCATTTTGCCTTTTGCAATTGGATGTGCAAAAATGGCATTTCTAACTTGGAGGCTTTGAAAAATATATCTTTTGAGAATATGGAGGAAGAAAGACCACATATTTTGCACATAAATGAAGATCTTTTAAAAAAAATCTGCTGGAAATTGAGACAAAACAGCTATGTGAAGAAACTGCTGAGTAAGGAACAGTTTGGTAACTTATTCAGCAGAAAACAGCAAATTAAACTTTAGGCAAATTATTTCAAATATATATATAAATATATACAAATAC
>NW_010243104.1:38667-39222 GCF_000690775.1 Eurypyga helias | reverse complement strand
CCCGTGCGCAGCGTGGCGGCACGGAGGAGGAGGCTCCAGCCCTTTTTTAGCCAAAAAACCCCTCCAGTTAGCTATTTTCAGGAGCAGAGCCAGAGGTAAGCAGCTCGTTCTGAAAGCCAATAGGTGAGTAGAGGAAATAAGAAATTTCTCACCATGCATGAGCTCTGGCTTCCTCGATATTAAAAGTTGGTTGGGTTTTTTTTTTTTTCAAATGCAGTTTGGGCAACATTGCACTCTGGAAAGATACTCAAAAAAGCACTTTCTGTGCAGTAAGTAGTCCCATGTCGATGTTTCACACATGTACAGTTTCCATTCTGAAATCATTAAAGTAACAAAATGTCCTTTTTATTGCTAAAACATCAAAGCCATTCCAATCCATTTAACTCATACCAACTTTAAAAAAAAAAAAATGAAGATCATTTTTCCCACATTCTATTTCAGAACAAAATTCCTGCTTGCAAATAACCCATTTGAGCTCCCTGAATCATAGAATCACAGAATGGTTTGGGCTGGAAGGGACCTTGAAGACCATCTAGTTCCAACCCCCTGCCATGG
>NW_010243104.1:3371-38264 GCF_000690775.1 Eurypyga helias | reverse complement strand
CAGCACTCCAGGTGGGGTCTCACCAGAGCAGAGTACAGGGGGAGAATCCCCTCCCTCGACCTGCTGGCCACACTTCTCCTGATACAGCCCAGGATACGGTTGGCCTTCTGGGCTGCCAGCGCACACTGCCGGCTCACATTCAGCTATCAAAGCTCCACACTGGGTTTTTCATGTCCTAAAAATAACAGTAAGGAAGAGTGTGCACCTCTTTGTGCCCATACACACACCTCCCCACTACCCTACCCGAGCAGCTCTGCTCTGTTTTAGAACGTTGTGGGAAAGATAAAGACACATCAACAGAAATGACCTAGAGGGTGACACTGGGTTATAGTCTGCCCAAAGCCTCTTTACCTTCTTCCTGCTTAAAGAGAGTATTCCAGTGTCAAGTATGGCTTCTTCTCTCTGGAGACACAGATGGGAAGGGTAGGGAGAGTCAGCACTTCTGGGCTGGGCTGACAACACTGTATGTTACCAGCAGCACCCCAAACACTGCTATCAGCTTCTTATCATGCTGGTAACCCTCACATTTAGTCATTGCCATTCCAATGGCCATCAGCAAAACTGCTGAAAGAAAGCCTGGAGCTCACATAAATAGTTCCCAGCACTCACCAAAGAACTGCTTGGGAGATTACGGGCAGCTGAAAGGCATCTGCACAGCTGGAGCTGCTGAAACCTTGAGGGAATTATACCCTGGAGGAGAAGATTTGAAAAACGTGGTGGCCTTCACAGTCTTCGTACTCCCTAAGGATATTGTACCCTGTGTGATAGTGGCTTCAGAATGTGTCATTTAGCATTATTAATGATGAATGATGGAAAACCCCAAAAAGTTAAATAGCGGTTACATCCAGAGCAGCCTCAACAGGTGGCATTTTCACATTGGACTCCTCTGTGAACTGCACTGTATCTGGGGACATTTGCCCTCTCTATTGCTCTCGGAGATGAAAAACATGCAGGTGGGCACATACATACATTAGCATTTTGGGAGGTGGTGTTTGGATCTTTCCAAAGTAAGCAAGCAGAGCATGGTTTGAGTCAGCAAGCAGAGCCGTGCACCGTCTGACCTAAAGGCCACGGCTATGGGGGGGCAGTGACAAGATGTCGCTATGGCTTTGGAAGGTGATTCCTGTTCTGCACCCTGGGGAGGAAAATCTGTTTCAGGCTCATTTGATGTTCCCGTGCCTGGTAACAGGAATGGTCAGATTGCTGGAATACTTCTGGGTAGGGGAATGCACGCAAATACTCCCTTTAGCATCGTGAGCCGCTATTTTCAGTTTTTTAATCCTCTGTATAGGGGAGCACAATCCCTTTATGTTCTACCTGCAAAAGATCACTTTCTTCTTGCACAAACAAGGCATTTAAAAACACATGTATCACAGCTCGGTATGGTGTCTCTTTTTTTCTGCCAAGTCTCGCTAGCAAACCTGTTACACCCTCTCAGCTCCACCGCTGACAGTAGAAGACCTGAGTAGCTGGAGAGGCAGCCTCAGCACGCAGGACTCCTTTGAAATTCTTCCATATGTGATGCCTTTCCTGAAAGATACCTTTGTCAAGACCTTCATATTGCTATCATCGTTCCCTGTTTCTCAAGACACTTTCTTCTTTGTCCTGTAGGAGGAGTGCCCTACCATTCTTAGCTTTCAACCTAAAGGGCATTTGTCAGAAGCAGGCTGAGATCTACTGCGTCGAAACACTGCAGAGGTGCCTAACTTGCTGCTGTTCAAGGCTAAACCGAAGTTGATGGAGAAAGGTAAGCAAATTACGTGAGAAAACTCAATTTTAAACAACCATATGGCTTTAATCATCCCATTTCCTCGTATCTTCAAGACATGACATGCTCAACACTTTTGAAAACAATAAATAACAGGTACATTGAGCCAAATTAACTTCTCAAACCAGCTTAGTGCTGGCAGTCGTTGAGCCATGTCAGCTTTGCTTCTCTTTTTTGAGGAGAGACTTCCTGCTGCAAGGCAGCCAAATTGCAGGAATTTTAATGTTACTGTACATGATTTCGTATTCAGAACAGTATTCGTAACAACTGATGTATGAACAGCATTCATCATACAAATACATGTGCGTAAACCTTCATTCTTCCAATCAGCTACAGCATGTACATAATTACACAAATAGGTATGTAAATTGCACCCTTGCCATTCAAATTACTTGTAAAATATCTTCACAGATACAGGTTACATGTATAGTCTACACATCAAAGTAATTTCGTTGCCTCTGTCCATTGTGGAAATGTGATCTATAGCTATTTTTAACAAAATATGGGTCAAAAAATCATATAGATATGGGTTAAAGCATATAAATAGAAATGATAGAATAGTAGATGTATCGTACATAATAATAATATGATATGTCTTAGTAACACCAAATCTACTGAATTTTTGGCCTGACACAACACCCAATTATTCCAGATTGAAATAGAAGCATGGACAAAACTCAAGGAATTTAGTATTATTCTTCAGAGGGAGGGTGGTGAGGCACTGGGACAGGTTGCCCAGAGAAGCTGTGGATGTCCCATCCCTGGAAGTGTTCAAGGCCAGGCTGGATGAGGCTTTGAGCAACCTGGTCTAGTGGAAGGTGTCCCTGCCCATGGCAGGGGGCTTGGAACTAGATGGTCTATAAGGTCCCTTCCAACCCAAACCATTCCCTGATTCTGTGATTTCACAGTAACATGTCATGGGAGTTTCTATGGCCCAGACCACAGCACAGAAAATATTCTTCACAGTCCTAGACTGGCAACATAGCTCTCATGGCTAGGGTCTGAAACAGCTCTGTCGTACCATTGTCCCAACAGAAAAATTCCTCCTCTGAATGTGCCTTCTGCCTCTCATGCAGAATGCAGAGCATAGCTGTGTTCACAGAGCTCCAGAGCAGCGGCTCATCCAGTGCAGCTGATGTCAGTTCATTGTTGTCCTATTTCTATGTGTTGGCATGGTGCCTTGCAACTTTCTTGTTGAAAATCAGATTTTAAACATATATATCAAAAAAGCTAAAATTCCCAGGATGTGCTCATGCTGATCCTGGCAATTATGTTATTTAGGCTGATGAATCAATTAGGGTTTGTAAGTTTTCACATTACACATTGATGTTACATCTTCAACTAAGCAGATAACTGGGGACAAACATAGTGACTCCTCTTTCCTCATGCATCAGAGGTGCATGAGGTGAATCAGTGTATTTCCTCTGAGTATGGGGAAAAAAGTAGATGAACATACATCTAATCACAGAGCTCCAGAGAAATTCTTTAACTTTTATAAAGATCTGTCTGTAGTTCATTATCATCCTGGTAAATACAAGGAACTTCAAAAGTTACTGCAGCACTCATCTGGAATAAGGTGTGCAATTTTAGTGAGCAAAAATAAAAGGACTCATTGATACCAGGTGAAAAGGGTAATTTTTGGATGTTCAGGAGAATGGAAAGCTTATCTTAAAGGTGGAGACAAAAGGACTGAGCTTGTTTATCCTAGCAAACACGGAGGGAGAGGGTTCTGTTTGATCTGCAAAACGGAGTCAGGTGAGACGAAGAACTCCTTAAACAATTGGGCATCAAAGATGCAAAGAAGTGAGGTAAACTCATACGTTCCCACCTACACAGCTGTGAGAAATATTAATTTCCCGATGCTTCTGCCTGGCTCAGGTAAGTGAGATTGCAGAAGATGTTCCTGTGGGTGTGTGTGAGCAGGCTGGGAAAGATAGGGAGCTGCTGAAGGGGACTGCACCCCATGGTGCCCAGAGGAGCAGGGTCTGGATGCCATGGACAAGGAAAGCCTGGCATATCTGGTAATGGATAACTGCTTAAGTACTAGAGGAGAAGGCTTTCTGTGTGGCTTGCTCTCTTCGAGGATGCCAAGAAGAAAGAGACCTGGAAGAGTAATGGCTCCCTAAGACGACTTTTCATCCTTTAGTACTTAAACACTGCCCAGTCATATGCTGGAGACTCTTTTCCTGACCATAGTCCTGGCAGTATTTTTAGGAAGAACTTTCCCTTTTATTAGCCTGTGTCCAGGTGCTTGGAAATGGTAGTTTCCATTTGCAGAGTTGTTCTCAGGTTTACACAAGTCTGAGATAGCTCGGGAGCTGGAAGACTTTGAATCCAAAGAAATCTGACTAACAGCAACACTGCCTGCACTCTTGGAGGAATACGTGTAAATCATTTTGAGAAAGGCAGATTTTGTATTTGTTTCTTGCTTGTAAACGATGATGTAGCACTTTGGAAGGAAAGTGCAGCAGAGGATTCCATAATTTGATATTAAAACAACGATGATTTCCACTGCCGGCAGGTATTTGCCAAATGTAGTTGCATAGACAGGGATAAACACAATCCACGCTATGAAATAAATTAACATGCCAAAGGTGATGAATTTAGCTTCATTGTAGTTCTCTGGTAACTTCCTACCTTTAAAGGCAAATATGAAGCAAATGAAGGCTAGGGCAGCGATGTAGCCCAGCATAATCCCAAAAGCCACAATAGAGCCCTCATCGCACTCCAGAATTATTGTTCTTGGGATTGAGAAATTTTGTTTTACAAAAGGTGTCCTGAATATTAGCCAGAAGGTGCAGATGATAACTTGAATTCCAGTGCAGGTGACCACGGTGGGAACAGGTTTATATACGCATTTCAGGAAATTCTGCAGCTTGGGATCAAAGCTGAAGGCTAGTAAAATTTTTAGTGACTTCATTAAAATACATGAAACGCAGAGTGCAAAACTTATGCCAAAGAGGGCTTGTCTGGTTTTACACTTGAATTCTGTGGGTTCATCTATGAAGAAGACAGTGCTTAAAAAAATTAAGAAGTGGCTGAAGAGAATAATATAGCAGAGGGTTAGACCTCCAGATGCCTTTACAACCGGTGTGTTCAAGTTCCTAGTAAATATTACAGTAATTGACAAAACCAACACAATCCCAAACGCAGAGAGGAAGAGGAGGAAAATAGCAAACCAGTCGGTCCAGGTGAGGAAATGGATTATCTTTCTGTAGCATGTGGTACTGTTGACGGGAGCCCAGTAGGTTTTGTTGTTACATCGGTAGCAGTAATCCATATCTGAAAGCAGAAGAAGGCAGATAGCTGAGAAACCAGAAGTAAATAGACTGCCAAGAGGATTAGCAAGGCTTGAGATACAGGAGGAATGTGGGAAGGGATGCTAAGGGGCCAGACAGGGCTGACTGTGCCCCACGATTGCTGTCGCCATCCAGGCGGAGGAGTTGCAGGGCTGTGGTGGCAGTAGTGGCTGTGGTGGCTGCTGTGGCAGCAGTAGCTGTGGAGGTAGCAGTGGCTATGGTGGCAGTGGTGGCTGTGGTGGCAGGGGCAGCAGAAGCACAGGACAAATGCCTGCCAGCTGGGAGCAGGGGCTGCCAGCGCGGGGATAGGGAGAATGAGCAGGGTCCTCCATTCAGAGAACGAGCCTTGGTCATCGCTGACCGGCGATACATAACTTGGCCAGAGCTCCAGCCAGGCAAACTTTAACTGAAAACTCAACAGTGATTTGAAAGTAGATCAGTTCTCTTGAGAAATTGGAACTGTTTCTTTGTTTACCTATTTCGACAAGAAACAACCCCAACTTTCTCTTTACAGTCAGCCTTTGAAATACAACAGCAAGAAAAACATTGCTTTAGACTATGCTTTGAAAGGTTACTTTTGCTTTAGAATTTCTATCCTCTGATATGGAGATATTTCACAATTATTTGAATGAAAAAGATAAAATTTAATTTCCTTCTGCTGTGAGGTTATTTTCTTAATTCTCAGGTAATTTTCTTAATTCCTCTGTAATTAATTTTTCCCTTTAAAACCCTTTTCTCAAACCTATAAGTGAACCAGTGGTAAAATACACATCAGATTTGGTACTAGAAAATATTACTGAACAGTTGTATCAAACTTCACAGTACTCCCTGGTAAAAAATATGTTGGTAAGCAAAATGCGTAACTTTGTAGACTTATAAAATCATCTAGTTCCAACCAGGTGTCAGGGACACCTTCCACTAGACCAGGTTGCTCCAAGCCTCGTCCAGCCTGGCCTTGAGCATTTCCAGGGATGGGGCATCCACAGCTTCTCTGGGCAACCTGTTCCAGTGCCTCCCCACCCTCTCCAGGAAGAATTTCTCCCGTATTGGACTGAGTATGCTGCAGAAAGACAGGGAAGCAAGGTTCTATTTTCATGACAGTCAGTCTCACTGATAAAACAGCCAGACTTTCCATCCTAACAAACGATAATTCTAGTCAACTAGAATATCTAATTGATTTACATTTCTTCTTCTAAAAAGCATTTAAACCAAGTTTTATAGGCTGAACACTCATATTTCAGACCATAATCAAATATTTTAATCCCATTCCAAAGTTATACCCAAGGTTGCCAAGGCACGTTATACCCAAACATAAGAATTGTATTGATGTCTAAATAAAGCTTTATTTGGATCACAGTTCCTTACCTGTTTGATTGCTGTAATGGTTTTCTGGGCAGTAAACGCACTCATAGCAGCATGTGTGTGGACTTTCTGTAACCTTCTTCATCTGGCCTGGCCTGCAGTGCTGAGAGCATGTTGACTGAACCTTCTGCAGTTTGCAGAGAACACACACAAAAAAAGCTCAGGCCCAACTAGTTACTAAGAACCTTTAAAACAAACCTCCAGTAGTCCTGCAATTTGCACTCTCCTTCTGTATCTAACATATTTTAAGGGAATCTGAAAATTATGCTGAAAAAAATGCACTGCAGGCTCCATGTTTCTTGCATTTTCTCCACATAGTCAACAAGTGACAGGAGGGGCACTAATCTAGTTGGTAATTTTATTTTTTGGCCCTGAATGCCAGTCAGTGGAATGGCCTGTACTTTTAAAATCCAGATCATACCTACATACATACAGTTTCTCATCCAGCTTTGAACCTGGATCTAAACTGCTGAGGATCAGTTCCAAAGAAAGAGCAAAAGTGTCTGATGAAGGATTTGAGCGGACTGCTTCCCCAGTGAGATCCTGGAACCCTGCTCAGCTGCTCTGAGCTGGGTGGAGACACCTCATCTTGGGGGAGACACCTCTGCCCTGCAGCTCAAAAATTCCTGACCCTCGGCACCTCATCCCTGAGTAGTGACACATGGCTCTGGAGGTGTGTGATCAGGGTGTTCTCTCGAGATCTGAGTTCAGGTTATCCTTCCAAAGGCAATATTTTTGCAAAATGGAGAAGCAGTCCCGAGGGACACTACTAGTTCTTCTCCCTTCAGGATGGTGCTCGCAAGGTGGTGGTGACACTTCCTTGCCACCCAGAGCAGTAGCACAATGAAGTTTGAGGTTTTCATCTGTCCTCAGCCTTTTCATAGAACCATAGAATCACAGAAGGTTTTGGGTTGGAAGGGACCATAAAGACCATCTAGTTCCAATCCCCCTGCCATGGGCAGGGACACCTTCCACTAGACCAGGTTGCTCCAAGCCTCATCCAGCCTGGCCTTGAACACTTCCAGGGATGGGGCATCCACAGCTTCTCTGGGCAACCTGTTCCAGTGCTTCACCACTCTCTCCGGGAAGAACTTCTTCCTGATATCTAATCTAAACCCCCCCACTTTCAATTTAAACTTATTCCCCCTTGTCCTGTCACTACAGGCCCTTGTAAAAAGGCCCCTCCTCAGCTTCCTTGTAGCCCCTTCAGGTACTGGAAGGCTGCAATGAGGTCTATCAGCTGCGACTCAAATTCAGCCCACCTGATAAGCAGCCTCTCCCCCTTACATCAGGGGTGTGTACTTTGCAGCACAGTATGACACGATGAACTAAGACCTCCACCCATGCACAGGTGACATTATCCATCTGGAACTGGCCAGTGATACTCATTATTCCTGTCTATACCAGTGCCAGGGCTCCAGGTGGTACCACCTACCTCAGACTCCTGTAGTTGTGCTGACCCCAGTTCTAATAGGAGCAAATAATCAACAAAATATTCTTTTTCTATCTTTTACCTTTTTTTTTTTTTAACAGTAAGGTCAACAGTTATGAGCCTTCATGTACAAAATAAATGGTGGTGTAACATAAGAGAGGGGCTTTTATGCACAGTCATTTTTCATTTTAAACCCCCTTTGCAAGATTCTGGAATAGCATTGTTAGGACAGACATAGCTTCTATTGCTTATCTTTGTAGACCCCTTAGATGCATTCTGGAGAAATAACTCCATTGCAAATCACTGAGCCTGCTCACAAGTTAACATGGTTCTCAGGGGGCATGAAGGTGATCAAAAAAACCCAGAGAGGATCCTTTTCTCTAAAAGGAGAACATGAGGCCAAAAGAGAGATTTCTAGCTGACACATACTTCAGCTGCAAATACTGGAGGGAGAAGACAACCCATGAGCAAATTTCACACGTTATGTCAGCAGATTAAAAATTACCTTTAAATCCAGAAATTCTTTTTTTTTCTCCTCATCCTCAAAGATAAAGCCACCTTTCTCTGGATCATATTCTGCCATAGTGGTGATTTCCATGTGGCCATTAATCTCCTTCCAAAGTAGTACATCGTAACTGGTGCGCATATCTCCATTGGAGTCAAACTTGATTTCTTTGTCATCATCAATGACTGTAACTTTTTTAAGTTCTTCAAGGAGCTGGACATAAGTATAAGGAATGATAACATGCATCATTATCTTGTCAATGTGATAAACTCAATAGTTTAACTTCCGTATGACCGTATCAAGGTAGACAGAAGTTTTGGTTTTGTGAGTAAAAGAAATCTTAAAATCAAAAGGCATCTTTATAACTGTATGATTTGGTGTCCTATGCAGAATTACATTATTCAAACGATCCTGTTGACCTTAAAAATATATTAACAAAAAAAAGGAATATTTTCTTAACTCTATGCAATGTGTACCAATACGTGTTTGTATTTTTTTCTAGTTTTGGAAATTTTAGGACATGGGGAAGAAAAGATCTTTGTTTGCAAGAACTAATGGCCTTTTGGAACTCCTCTTCTTGTAAAGAATGACCATGAATGTTGCTCCTGTTTTTACTTTGCTGTCACCAGAGTTGATCTGGGCAAGATTTGCTTTCAGCCCCCAGAGTGTCTGGCAAAATCTAACATTGTTTTCAGCTGTGACTCTGACTGATATTGTGTGTTGCAAGGTGAGACTCAGAACTGTACAATGAGCAATGCATGCCAGTCTTCTCAGATGAAGTGATCAATGGCACAACGCAGTAAACAACTGGGCCATATTTAATAGATCGTAGGAAATCTCAGAACAAGCATGCTTTTGTAAGGCAACCACCCAGCTTCATACTGCAACACATTATTTTCAACAGGGGGAAATTTCTGTCTCCCCCATCATAAACAGCCTGACCAAAAAGTTATGTGTGAATCTAGAAAAGGGCAGATTAAGGCACACATAACCCACTCCCAATTCACGGGGAGACCATAGAAGAGTTTTCATTAGCTTCTGTGTTTCTAATTTGAAGCACAGGCTTTATCTCATTGCAGGCCTAACAAGTTTTGGCAATAGGACTACTTAACAAGAAAAAAAAAACCAAACCAAGGTTCTGGTGAAAGGCTGAATTTAACTGCCCTTTGAAAAGCATGCTCTTACATGGATCAATTTGTGACATTTGTAGCATTTAATGAACACGCTGACAAGTACATTGCTTTGGCAAACATATGTATATAACACAGTGTATATAAGGTCATTGTTTCATGTATAACATATTATTTTGTTGAGGGTTCATATACACTCATTGCATCTTTACCAATTCTTTGAAGAACCAAAACGTGCTTCTAACCAATACTGCATTTGAGTTGGATGTTGCACAGTTGCGTGGGATTGAATAGGATTTTTTTAATTGTATATACTCAGACCAGTCATTTAGCTTTTCTCTTCTCCACATTTCTAATTTCTCCAACAATATGGGAACAACAGAGCTTTTTGAATACATCTGGAGCCTCAGACAGAGGGGCTAATAATTACCGACATTTTGATGTAACTGATGGTTACTTTTGCAAAGGCTGTATGTAACACCAATGACTCTGCCCTATCTCTGTGTGTGGAGACATGTGATTTGGGTTAGTTGCATCCTAAACTTTATATATATGCATTTCTAGAAGGTTTAAATTCATTGTAGAGGAAATGGATTATGAAAACAGCATAGTTCATGAAAACCTGAAAACTCTTTCAGGTTTTTTTTCATGAGTCCTTAGCCTCTTAACAGGACTTTTAATTTGGGTATTTTGGGATTTAATGCAGCAATGATGGAAGCGTTGCTCCATAAAGTTGCATCCTCTGTAAAGCAGTCCTGAATTTGTCCCATTTGCATTTACAAATTCATGTAAGAGTCTGATTGTTAATGGTTGGGCTTTTTTTCAAATCCCCTATCTTGGTTTGACCTGTCCTGACCTAGGATAAGCAGTCAGAGCAAGTCAGAGTGCTTCAGTGGTTGTTTGACTTTTAAATGAACTTTTGTCTAACCCTCAGAGTAAAAGTGTGTAAAAGTGAATACTCCTGGGCAGGTTGTTGGGTAAAAGGTCAGGTCAGGTTTACTTGCCTGATTTTTCCTCTCCTTTTCCCACCCAGTAGAGTTTGATAACAAGCACCTCACGCATATGAAAGATTGTGTCTGATTTTCCTACCAGTCACTTTAGTCTAAGTCAAGATCAGACTGAGGAATAGTCTGCACATTTTTGCTTTCAAATAAAGATTCATTGTAGAGGAAAATACCTGAATTCAGACAAAACAGAGACAATGATGACAGACACAGAGGAAAATTTAAACTCTTGGTGAACGCTTCAATCCTGCAATACCCCCATCTCTCAGGAACACTCATTGCTGTGGATTACAGTGGTTTGCAGCAACATGACCAGGCACTAGTCAACTGAACAGCTGACAAGTCAGCTGTGGATTGACTATACGTTTTATTCTGTCCCACATGAGAAGCAAGCAAGATGTTCCAGCAAGGAGCCTACAGACTGGAGCCTTCATCCAAGCTGCTGCCTACTGTGCGCTCCTTAAAGGTGGTGGAGAAACGTTATGGTAGCTAATGAAGTCCAGCAGGCAAAGACCCCTTCTTCACCTCTCGAGTCATGATCGGGTACATGATTGCTCACAGTCAGTTAGCTATCTGTGTGTGAAATGCAATAATCATTCTCTAGCTACAGCAGAACAAAGCCACGGTTTAGTACCAGGAGCTGCTGTGTCAACATGAGCCAAAAAAAGGGGAGACAAAACTGGATTCCAGGTCTCAGCACTGCAGCAGGCAGATACTGCTGCTCTAGCACATGGCCTGTGATTTCATTTGGTGAAGATAGGCAGGAACAGGAATGAAAAGGTCATTTATTAAAAGGACCAAACAAGTAAATCTAGGAATGTGGGTGCAAAAATGACATCAAAGCTTTGCAGAGAAGATAAGACCTGAAAGAATTGACATCATACCTCCCAGGGAGTGAAGGCAGAGGGATCCTTGCAGTTTCTGTCTTTGCATTGTCCTTTAATGGCGTGAGCGATGGCATAGACTGCAAGTGTAGTACTACGGATAAATCCCGGTTCAATGTTAGCATTCAAAAAATCATCTCTCCAGACCTGACGTTTGTTTTCAACATTTTGCAACAGATCATCTTGGGACTGGTTTGAAATGCATGTTTGAAAATCGTGGTATTCCAGGTGTGCACAGACTGTCAAAAGCATAATATATTCATGTAAAAACTTGTTGTTGTCAGTGGGCTTTTCATGAAGGTTTCTGAGAAAGTCTTGGAATGTGGAGATGTCTCCACTTTTAAATCCAAATCCCACAATGGTCCCCAGCTGTCCAATATTGGGCATTGTACTGATTTTGACTGCAGCTGACCAGTTATCACTTGCAATCCAGATTTTATTTACATTCCTCTCAATTGCCTTCTTAAATAGTTTGAGCACATGGAACTGTCTCATAAAGACAACAATAACATTTACTCTAGTTTCTTTGACAATCTTCTCAATTGCATGATCGACTTTGGTGTGAAAGGTGTTATCAGAGAGATAGGCAGGCAGCATTTCTTTAAAAGCTATGCAAACATTGTTTGCCATGGCCTGGACCCCAAAGCTCTCCAGAGCAAACCGCCCGTTGTCATCATCGGTGGCTATTACTCCAATCCAATTCCACCCAGATTCACAGATCAAGTGGGCCATTGCTCTTGTCTGATGGAAATCACTGGGTATAGTCCTGAAGAAAGATGGAAACCGGATTTTATCACTGAGAATTTCAGCTGATGATGCAGGACTGACCTAGGAAGAGCAAAAAATTCAGTTATGAAACAGGTTTTCTGCAAGGGATGCCAAGAGATCCAATGCCATGATTACTCTTTCATCCAGCCTGACCCAGGGGTCCCTTCTGTGACTGAGCATCAACAAGGCTCAGCCAAATGGGGCAGGATCCCTCACCCTGCTATTTGGATGCAGACTCACGCCTCATACCGCTTTCACTATTTTCATCCTCATACACATCATTACTTACTTCGGATGAAGGAAGATAATAAAAACTTTCAAAATGGATATGGCAATTATGCTGGTGCAAGGATTTTGTCTTACTCTGTTCAGGTACCACCAATGTGCTATTGAAAACAGTATTTGAAACATTGGAAGCATTAAGTATTTTTTGAGTTCAAATTTCTAGTATCCTTACATTTTGTAATGTTTTTTTCTGTCACTGAGTACATTAGTATGTTTCACTCACCTATGTATTTTCTCTCCAAGTTTTAATTACTATGTTTTAAAAGGATCAAGTCTGTTAGTAGAACCGCCCAGAAAAAAACAAACAGTAACCAATACTACAGAATGCTATAGTTCTTTCATGTCAAAGGTTTATTAGCTTTTCCTTGTGAATGTAGCTAGAAAAAGGTAAATGGAACATTGTTATTTAAATCTCTATAGTTTTAATCTTTTAATATTTGTTTGTAGGAGTTTTTTCCACCCTACGCTTGTATTTCATACATTGCTTGACAGTTCTTAAATAAAACTAAGCTTTCCAAAATGAGAATCATCTCCGTGGAGGGGATAACAAATCTTATTATTATCAGAAGATTACAGATGCTGTTGATGAGAAAAATCTGCTGGGTCACCTTTTCCATCTCTATGTCTCAATGCAGATTTGTTTCATCACTTTTACTTTTAGATTATGTTCAAGTGCGGCATTTTAATTTTCATACTTACTATAGCTCCTGTGGTGGAAATGGAGGTCATAACTACTTCCTACCATTGCAGAGGAAAAGATTCAGTTAGAAGTTAAGTTTAGTTCAGATTTTGTGCCTCTTGCACGTATCTGGTAACTATATTGCTACTTTGCAGTAAGGAATTTGTGTCAAATTGCCCAATGCGATGTGCAACACAGGATGGTGTGGAAGTGGATCTTCTTCTTCCTTCTTGGTCCTGGCCTTGACCCCAACTCATTTACAGTGGTGAAAGTAGAAAGGTAAGCACCAGTAAGTGCAAGTGTGGGATTGTACTAGTCCTGGAGAGGTCAGAAGTAGAGAAGAATGTTTTGGGAAGGATTAGTGTGGATCTAGAGACTTGTAGTCCTTCTTTTCTACAGCTGCTGAAGAGTAACAGGACTAAAACTGTGTTTTTGAGCAATATTCCTCACTTCCCATAGTTAAAGCAGACTCCAAAATCCAGCCCAACTCAGGCAGGAGAGAATTTCCAAATTTCTGGCCAAATCTGATTTTGTGTGGGTTTGTTGTTAGTTTGTCTGTTTTTGTTTTGTGTGTGTTATTTGTTCTGTGGATTTGGTTTTGGGGTTTTTTTATTGTTTGGTTGGGGTTTTTTTCAGCTTGAGGTTGGTTATTGTCATGTTCACCGCCAGGCAGCCTAGACATGGCGGGTGTGACTTGGTTGCCTGAACAAAGTCCTTGTGGGGCATGCAAGGTACACTAGAGTAACTGCCACAGCCATGCAGGCCTGGTGCTGCCAGGCTGACAAGAACATCATCCTGAAATAGCACTTGGAAGCATGTGCCTCAGTCACAGAAAACAGCCCTTACTGCCTTTGTTTAGACAAGTGAATCAAGCTGTCCAGTTGCAGTTGTATCCCACCTCCCCTGAAGTCCTTAGGTTGAGTCAGATCCTGCCTGCAACAAACACGTGGCCTTTGCAATCCCTGTGATTAGAGCCACACCTTTATTTTAAGCATGCTAAACCTGACCCTCTGTCCGAAATGAAACAGTTCCCTCCAGCATACCTGTGGGATTAGTTGCAAAGCCAACAGCCTTGAAACTGCCATTGACACCTCCGAGTAGCTGGCTCCAGTGACTGCCTTAATTCTCGGGATGTAGTCTGAGTAGTTACACCTGAATTCCACAACGTCCTTTGAAGAATTGAATTTAGCCAGGAACCTCAGGGCAGATGCCATGGCTTTTGTAACTTCTGCACATGTGTCATAGATTTCGTAGCCCAGGGTAACTCCAGGTAACAGCGTTGAATTGTTGATCGTTTCAATAGCATGTATCATTGCAAGCGTCTGAAGAAAAATTTGAATTTCGAAGCTGTGAGGAAACATAGCAGTTTTGTTTTAGAAAAACTTTGCTGGGAACAAGGCTAAAGCAAAGTCCATTTGGAACATCCCTTAGAATTAGTCAACTACTGATAAAAAGTGGTGGATAGTATGTTTTGTGGGATTTCCTTGGGTTTTAGTGTACTGAAGTTTATAAACTGTTTATTTTTGTCTCTCCTAAGTGGGACGTTAAGCGAAATAAACACAAAACTTAAAATACATCTGAATAAAAGTGTTTTACTAAAAAAAAACCCCAGGTACTAAAATATTAATTGTAATGATACATGAAAATTTGCAAGTGATATCTTCAGGAAGCATCTCTCAGAATCAGTGAAGCTATTCCAATTTACTTCATCTGTCCAGTAAGCTTTTTAAAAAATGTATTTACTTTCACTGAAAGCATGAAGCAAAGAAAAGAAAGGACTAAATACTTCAGAATAGAAAAAAATATTTCAGAGGTTGAGGTTTCTAGTGGTTCCATCAATGCTCCTAAAATCCTCTCTAAACCTGATGAGGTCAGCATATTCCCCTTACCTCCAGTGGATATTGTAACAGATGCTTAATTTGTACTGTGCTACCAC
The DNA here is from genome assembly GCF_000690775.1 of Eurypyga helias. Lineage (NCBI taxonomy): Eukaryota > Metazoa > Chordata > Aves > Eurypygiformes > Eurypygidae > Eurypyga > Eurypyga helias. The sequence continues at coordinate 23,212 of NW_010243104.1, read as the reverse complement.
AAAATGTCTGTAACACGACCAACCTTCCTACCAGGCAAGCTTCTCTAGAATTTACAAATGTTGCAAACTAAATTAAATTTCAAATGGACCTGAGACCATTTATGACTTTGTAAAAAAATAATGAGGTCTGACAAAATTATCAGCTTCGTCATCATTTTGAAATGAGAAGCTGTGGATGCCCCATCCCTGGCCGTCTTCAAGGCCAGACTGGATGAGGCTTTGAGCAACCTGGGGCAGGGGGGTTAGAACTAGATGGTCTGCCAAGTGCCTTCCAACCCACACCATTCTATGATTCTGTGATTCTATGAAATAAATCCAGCTGGATACCTGCATGTCCAGCTGTTGTTAAATTCAGATGTGCAACTAAGTTGCATGTAAAAATTCAAGCAAAATTTGAGGATTTGCACCCATAGTAAAATTAAAGAAAATGCATATTTGCAATTCCTCGGCTTAGGGAATGAAGTTCTTCACCAGGTTTCCTTTGCATTCTTTCCAGGTAAATGGACTTTTCAAGCTCAGTAGGATTTGGAGCCAACAAAATAAATATTCTGATGCAGAGTCTGAACCTGAATGCCTACATGACATGGTATTTACAAATAGTCTATCCTATAAGATAATGCCACAATTATAATGCAAAGTGTAATAATTACAGTAACTATAACAATAATTGCAACCTTGTCAGCAGGGTACTGTCATGCGTTCCAACTGAGCTGAGGTGGGGGGCGTCATACTTCCATATGCGCCTAGGTAAAATGGAACTGTCTACCTGTGTTCAAATCATGTAGGTGCAACTTCATGACAGGGGATGAACAGCTGCACAGCAGAGTACTTCAGACATACAGCAACAAATCAGCATTTACATGGAAGTTAAATGGTTGTTCAGCACAAACCTCCAGGGCTATTTGATTATATATGAAGACCGAAATAGAATCAAATGTTCATTCCCTTCCTCAGGCAGCCACAGTATTTTTTCACTGTAACTTTGCCATACTGGTCATTCTATTAGGTAACACCCAATTTATGTGATCCCCAAGGTCTTTTTGAAGACTAAGAAATGGAAGAGAAACAGATTTTGTTGATCTTAGTATGAGAGTTATGTGCCCGATGCCAGTGACATCTTCCTTGCTATATATGTAATTTCCAGTACTACTCACCCAGCACAATTCTGAATTACTGGCTTGATGGCATATTCTTCTGGATGCAGCATTTCGCTATGAACGGCAAACAAGCCTCCAATAACAATGTCCCCCGGAGAACTGGCGCCCACGAAGTCGTCAGTATTCTGGCAAGAGAAAGCGATATCAGTGCCGATCACAAAGCAAGGGATCAAGAAGCTAACGAATGCCATGTTTCTGTTTAACTTGCTCACTACCAGCTTTAAGTCGATTAAGCGAGCTGCAGCGCCAGCAAGGGCTCCTATGTCATCTGTAAACAGCAGCAAAGGGAAAGGGCTGCGCTCAGAAGTTAGTCACACCTCATGAGGTGCTTGTGTTCGCTTCACTGGCTGAGGCTATTTTATTGAAGGTACTAAAGCTACGCTGTCACATAAAATGTGAGGGTGCAGGGGGCTGAGAGCCAAGAGGGAAGAAGATAAATGAGTTTAAAAGGAAACGTTGGACATAAAAACTGTTCTGCTGTGTTCAAAGTTTACTATACCTTATCTGAAATTCATGGCAAATATTTTGGTATGAATTTGGGCTTGCCTTGAGTACCTTCCAACTGGGTGCAGGGTGAGAAAAAACAATAATACCGTATGGCAGTGATATTGCTGCGACCATATTTTAAGGATCTGGTCCAAAGAGTACTGAAAAAAAGACCCCCTTGCCACAGCCTGCTGTAGGTCAGACTCTGGCCAAAAAAACCCACCTCCAAACTATCAAAATACTGCTTTCCTTTCAACTCTTTCCTTATAATTCTTAAAATCTGTCTAAAAACGATTGGGAAAAGCTAATATTCGTGGTTCTGATGCACACACAGCTCCTCGTGACTTCAGTGGGCTTTGGATCAGATTCTGTATTTACAAGCCCCGCCATCTCTGCTGCTGGAAATCTGACAAACACTAACAGTGGGAAAATGTAGTACTAGTCCTATATTTTTGACATGAGGGAAGCATGCTCTGTTCCCCTCTGATGGAGGACACCAGCGCACCAGCAGGAGCTCCTGGGAAGTAACTGTTCTTGGTGCCACCATTCCCCTCAGATTGTCAGGAATTGGATGCTGTGCCAGAAGGGAACTGGGGAAAAACAGGAGGCAGAGGCTGTACTCTCAGCTTTCATAAACTCCAACCATAAACACCAAAGTGAACCTCTTTAGGACAGAAACATGGCTGTTGCTACTAAATAATATCAATTTATACAAGAGAGACAGATTTGACAATAATCACTTTCTGTTCTTGCCATGGGCTTGTTTCTCCGTTTTCTTATAATGGCTTCTTCAGATTTTGGTAGTATGCCAAAACTCTCAGAAGAATGGGGTCAGGCACAGCGTTTATTGTATATGATTTTAGTACAAAAAAACGGTCATTTACACAGAATATCTGAATTAAGTTTTGTTTTCTGGAAAGCAAAAAAAGAGAAATGGGATGTCTGTTCCATATTCTTCCTGATAAGCATAATGCATACCATATAAATTATTTGAATTATACTTTGCTCCCCTCCCCCCCCCCCCCCCCCTCTCTCCCTAGTTAGGAGGATCCATTTACAACAGAGATATTTCTTGCAAATGCAAATGTTAATTCTCATTTAAGTCACCATTCAGCCTCTTCTTTGTTATAATGTAACAGCTTGTGTTCCTGTCACCTGCATTCTTTCTCACTGTGTTTTTCTCACTGCTGGGTCAGGGCATGTAGTAAACATCTGCCTGCTTTTTCTTTAATCACATGCAAATATGGGCAAATAATCATACTAGTTTATTCTGCTTCTGCGCTGACGTGCAAAAATTGCGGTTATTCCAAAGATTTTCCTCTTGATTTATACCAATGTAAGGGTAGTCAGACTCTGGCTATGAGTTATGAGACATTCACTTGCAAGGAGGCATGTACCCATTCTTTCCATTCTTTCCATCCAGGTAGTGCACCTTAAAGCCTGGCTCCATGGATTCTGGTGTTTTCTTTCCCCTGACTTTGCATATAGAGCTCCTGCCAAGTGACACTTCATGCCATTAAGGCACAAGACTGGAGCTGGTAATTTCCTTAAGCAAGCCACAGGAATACTCAGCCATATGCTTCTAGTGTAGAATGTAACTTTTAGGGACCTAACACTAAGTATTCCAAGAAGGATTCAATGGAAATACAGTACTGATCATTTGAAACTAAATTTGTTATAATTTATGATTAGAAGCAGAAAAGAAACTCTACTCCAGCCAGTCTTTAAAAAGCTATTAATTTCTATAGAAGAGGATTTTACTTACAAACAAAACCCCTTACTTGGTCACTTTGGAAAGTGGAAGTTGACAAAATAAACATCACATATAATTGGTGCATAATTTCATGTTATTTATAAAAACACCATGAAATGAGGTGTGCTTCAAATTCAACTACATTGAGTTTACAACACAGTGTAGAGTATTTTCACAGGGAAGGGTTTTTATTGTTATTGTTTGATTTCAAGACTTATATCTCATAATTACTGCTAGGGATGAGAAGTACTTAGAAGCTGAGTTCCTGAGGTAGCTCAGCCCCATCTAGTACTACAGAATTAACTGGAACTGTTTGCAAGTGCCCTTTTTCATTGACACATAAGTACCAATAGAAATAAGTGGATAGTACAAAACGTTCTTTGCTTAAAATTTAGTGACATATTATTGTAGCGTAGCTAGACTTTCAGAGTTGTCTGCATAGGAGTATTTCCTGGCAGGTGGAATCAAGCATAAGATTCAGGGGAAGTCTTGGAGTATCATCATCTCTAGAAGGCAGCCTGTAGTAGACTGTGCAAAGGCAAAGAACAGGACCTACCTACGAAACTCGGAGCTACCCTGAGAGCCACAGATGAATGTTAAGAGGCTTGGGAGGATCTGGTTGGAGATGATCTGGTTGGAGATACTCTGGTAGTATCTCTGTATGCTCCAAAGTTACCTGCTGCTGTGTCAAAATGGCTGCTTCTTCTACCTGGGCTTCAGCTTCCCTTTGAGAAGGATCAGAATAGGTGGGTTTTGGAAGACGGCCCTGTCAAACTCAACGTTAATCCCAAAGGTACCTTGTTCTAAACTTACAGTTAATAAAATTTTGGCAACAGTGCCGCACCTATTGAAAGGCTCCACAATCCAAAACGTGTGAAAGAAGCCCAGGAAACTTTGGATACTCTCACTGTTATTCAAAAGATTGGGATAACTCCTCCTCATTCAGGACAGGATGCCTTTGACACAAGGGAGCTTGCCCTGTTTGGAGAACCCAGTAGCATTCAGACAAAATCCTGTCATTTGTATGGAGGCTGATGTGACCACCCCTTCTCAGATTGTTTCTGAAGAAGACATGAGCCACAAAAAAAGAAAGATGAGCCATAATTTTAAATCCTTGAGAGGAGTGGTTTCTCCTCAGTTCTAGCACTGACTTCTTGTGCCTGATCTGCACAAACTTCCGCCATGATTTCCCAACCCTAGTGAGTTGTTCACGGTCAGGTTTCTGAAAGGCTCTTCTCTCTCAAAGGAAATATTTCCAACATGCCTTGCATCTCTAGACATAACCTTCTTTTGATTCACATAATATCTGCAAAATGGAGAATAATATTGCCTTTCCATCCAGATCATAAACCCTTTAGAATAACTACAGTCCTTCATTCATGGTGAGTCCCCAGATTATACAGAGTATTTTAATAAAATATTTAATAGCATTACAACAACAAAGCAGAAGAAATCAAGCTAAACCAAGACAAGTTCAAGTATAAATCAGTGCTGCAACCGAGGAACATGCTTTACTCATGTTTTACTGTAAAGAAGCTGTGTGTTTTCCCATTGGCCTTCATGTTTTGCCTTGTATGAGGTGTCTGTTTTAAAGCGTATCACTTTTCACATAACAGCCGGGCAGTACTGTAAAATGCTGTGGTTGTAGATGCTGTAACCCACCAGGGAGCTGTTCAGTAGGAATGCTGCACCTTCTCCTTCTACACAGGAGCAGATAGGGTATGCCATTGCTTTGGCCACCAAGCCACCTTTTGGTTTGCCTGTGTTTTGGGGCAGTAACCGGCATCCTTGAAAGGGTCTCAGGTAGCTCTGCTGCTCCCTCATGGTCTTACTGAAGTCCATGGGAGCTGCTGTGCTTCACAACCAAGGCTGAAAGGCCAGCTGAAGGCTAATCTGCTGAAAAGAAAGCCAGAGAGTGAAAGCAGTTCAGTAGATACTGACAACGAGCAGGGTTTGGGAACGTTCAAAAACCACAAATACCAAGGAAAACACGTGTGGAACTGCTCTCTAAAATCACCATTAAAACCCCTGTGCAATTGAAAGCAACAATTATTTCCAGCAGGGAAGCCATTACAAAGGAATACGCTAACATCTTCCAGGCCACTAAGAAGGAATTGTCCCTTGTGAAAACATTTCATTTCCCATAGAATCAGTTTATGGAGCCACTTCCTTTCTGTAAGATAGAATGCATCTATACTAATGAAGACAGTAGATAGTGTTGAGGTCAAAACATTAAGAAGAGTAAATATTATTTAGGATTGCCAGCTTTCTAAACAGATAGAGCCATTGTCCTTAACTTAAAGATTTTGGATTACTCAGTTTCTTTTAAGGAATTTTAAACAATGAAGCCAAAAAACGTAATCAGGTATCACATTAATTAAATCTAATTTTATTTTTTAAAGTTCTTCTATTTACTGGGACCCTACATACACTAATATTAAATATTAAAAATAAAGAATGGAAGGGATAATACCCATTATTTTGATATGTGGTCTGTTATAAAAAAAAAAAAACCAAGAACAAACCTCAACCAAAACCCACAAACCAACTTTAAAATTAAAAACACACCAACAGTGAAATGGAATTTGGATGAAAGCCAAGCAGTCATATTAATTCCTGAGAAATGAACTAGCTCAATTTTCAAGTTCATTGGGTTTGTCCTCTAGAGCGTGTCAGCTGAGCTGCATGATGGGGAGGACGAGTCTTGTTTTTCTCTCTCAGGTCACAGTATTATGAAGTGCCTCCTGATGTTCTCTGAAAGCTGAATTTCCCCCTGATGCAAATGGATTTGTTGGAGTACTTCTGGTAGAAAACTGAGAAACTGGAATGCCTGCCTAGAGGAGGGCTGTGACAGTGCCTTCAGCCTCCTGCCTGGACTGACAGGGCAGCCCCACAATAATTTCTTTTTCAGAAAGTGTTTCAGTCAATAGTCAGTGCTGTACATGCTCAGTGAACCTCTGCTGTTTGTGCTACAGTAGATCTATAAGAAATTAAAGTAGATTTGTGAAGGGGGCAGCACAACTCATTTCTACTTCTGAGTTCAGAGCACAGATTTTTGTTTCATTTATCTTCCCTAATATTTTAATATACTTAGATTAAACTTCAAATCAAATTAATTTTGAAAATAATGATCAAATGGATTTGACTTTTCTGATGTTGACAACAAGTATTTTTAGCCATTCCAAACCCAAATTTCTCTATAAATGGAATGGGGTTTTTTTGGTGGTTTGGTTGGTTGGTTGGGTTTTTTTTTTTCCTTAAATATAGCAAGGCTGCTCCTATCCCACTCAGCCAAGAAGATAGCCAGCTATTAGGATGAAGTGAGGATGTATGCAGAGTGATTTTTCGTAAAAGCCAGCATGGCAGGCATGACCCCGTTGATTGAGAAGCTATTTTCAGAATTCTTCATCAGATTTTATTTTTCTCCTTAGTTCCCTCTCCTCTTCTCTTAACTGGAAAACAACTGAGTAAAAATGTAATTCATCTATTGACTATGCAAACATTTGTGACCCAGCTGTAGTAAAAGGTCCACCTAGAGGAAAACAAAACCTCTAGCCTAGATATCTGGGCTTTCTCCTGAGAGGCTGGAGGCTGGGTTTCCAGCCCTTCTGACCATGACTGCTCACAGTCCTATAGCGAAATCTTTGCTACATAAAGGAGGAGACTCAAGCCTTTCTGCTCCCCGTGCCGTCCATATTGGAATGTCATTGACAATTTGTTTGAGAAAGTCCTTCTAGCCTGAGCATTAGAAACCCTCCTCAAAGAGGCAGTATATTCAGAAACTGCTGGGGGTGTGTCGCCTTGTACATTTGACACGTTCTGGAAATGTCTATCTGCAAGAAAGTCAGGTAGAAGATTATGTCATGTAACAATATTGATGGCAAGCAGGTATGAAGCTGATGCCAAACCTCTGAGCATTATTAATACTGAACACACCTTAAAACAGAATTAGGCTTACAGGGATTTTGAGTTTAAAAATATATATAGTTACAGGTTTTAGACAACTCTGGGAGGATCTAATGGTCTTAGTTGTGGATATAGACTGTTAAAGGGACAGCTAGCTGCCTAATCTTCATAGGCATATTGGTGACCTTGTGCTTATTCTCACTGAATCACTTTTGTAAATAGTACTTAGTGTTTTTTAACTCTTGCAATAATTGTGCCACATAAACGCCTTCAAAAATATGAGCACTTTGCTTCAGCCATTTTGGAGCTGAAACAGACATGATACTGTTAAATAGTAATTAGATTAAGAGGAATGAAAAAAGGTTTATTTTTGGGAGCAGGGATGGAAAGTCAGGTGAACCTAACGTTTAAGGGAATGCCCTCATCACTAAAAGGTATGATGGAAATGCTTGTTTTCTCTCTGGCACAAGCCTTCCATTACTCTGCACAAATATCAGCACAGGAAAGAATGAGAATTCATTTGCATCCCTTCCTCAGCATATTTTATCAAGAACACTTTTGGAAAAGATGGGTCTCAACCTCTTCAGGCAGCAGAGAAATTTGAGTCCATGTCTCCCAGATGTGCTGGCTGACAGGATCTGGAATGGGACACCAGAGAAACAGCTGGTTTTCACTTGCCCTGACTTCATACAGGTCCCTGTCTTGTCACTGACTTGAAATCACATATCTGAGCAAGTATGTATGTTTTTTCCTTCTCCCCGAACACTGAGTTATTGGATGAAGATAAAGATAATTTGGGGTTAGATAAGATGTTCTCCAGAGGTCCCTTCCTACCTCAGCTATTGTGTGATTCTGTGATAATGCTACTTCCAGAGGTGTTTTGTGGGAAGGGCTGGTGTCCACAGGTGCCAAACTGTAGAAGATCTGAGTGGGGTTTGAGGCTCCTACTGGCTACTGTAGGCAGTCCTGAGCTCAGCCAGCTGGTCTTGGGGGGACCCTGTTTTTGGGAACCTAACCCTCCTTCAGTTCATACAGGAGGTAAATTGTTAAGAGCTCCTTACTCAGCTGTAAGGAGCTCTGAAGACAAGGGCCAAGATTCCTGAAGGTAGATAGGTTTTATGCCTTAGTTAACTCAGTCAGGTTTGATGCTTAAAAACATTTAACACTCACTTTAAAACTTTTTCAGTCCTAGGGGTCCAGCCCTCAACTGATTTTGTCTTTTTTTTTTTTTTTGAGAATTGATTCAAGGTTGTCACTGTCACCCTTATTCTGGACTTTTTTATTTATTTTGGTTTTCTTTGAGATCTTAAAAGATCTCAGATCACCTTACAAGGTTTAACTGACTGTGTTATAAAAGTAAACATACATCTGTAAAGAGAGTACAGGCAGAACAGGTGACACTCATAAAAATTCCTTTCAGATAAGGAAAAGAACCCCAAACAGCAAATCTGCAGGAATCACTCTGGAGGCTGACTTCAATCTGAAACTGAAGAAAAAAAAAACCAACAGCTCCAGAAATTGAAAGGAATTGTTCCTGCTAAAAAGTTCACTCTTAATATCTTCTAGAATAAGCACACACACTCTACACACTTCATACAGAATATTGTCCACTGTTAGTTAAGGAGAGCTTACATACACAAAAATACTGTACTTTTGCTAATGAGGAAATAGGAAACTTTGCTTTTAGTCATCTGTGTTCCCTAACAAAAATTGTCTTTGAAGACATACCACAAGATAGAATCCTTAATCTGCAGTTACATGCCCAAGCATTCTGCTTATCCACATCTTTTAGAAATACAGTACAAAATAGTTAACAGTGCATAAAACCATGATTGTTCTTAAGTTTGGTATTAAATCTCTTTGCAATCACAGAGCTTTTAATGGTGAGGGTAGTAGAGCAACTATCATTGCCTTCATTAATTGGAAGAAGAAATGAGTTATGTCAGCAGCTATCCAAAAAGACAGCAAGAATTGACCAGAATCAATCAAAGTCAGAAAGAAAAAAGCATTAGGTATGTGAATTTTTCAGCTTTTTATTTTACATCTCTCCAGGGTAGATTTTCAGGCATTCAATTTCCCGCAATTTTCAGGTACCCCCATTGTGACCTATGTTTATGAAATGGCTAGTGTCACACTGCAATACTGAAGTTGTGTGATTTCATAACAGGCAATAAAGTTTTATTAAAAAAGAAAGTTAACATTTTCCTAGAGGTATATTTAAATATCTGTATTTTTTAAAGGTTACTTCCTTTACCAGTGTTTTCTTTTAGATGGACCCACATCAAAATCTGAAAGAATAAACTTAAAACCTTGTACTACAAGTTGCTCTAAAGATTTCCTTTTCTTCAACAGGAAAGGGTTTTATACCAGCTTTGTAATAGAGGAGCAGAGAGAAAAAAGAGCTTGAGGAGTTTGAGGTCAGTATATGCAGTGTTTTCTGATCTGTTTTGTTTTGGTTTAAGATCGGTATGGTTTCCTTATTTTCATACATCAACTTGTTTATGTAGATTTCCATCACTTGCTGGGGAAGTCCTGATTTCACATAATTCCTGGTGATAAGAAAAATCATATTTGTGAGGCACTGCAGAAAACCAAAACATAAACATAACAAAGTCCTTATTTAAAGGAAACTACAGCTCTGATTTCATAACCAAGGATGCCAAAGTTGTTCTCTGAACTAATAATAACTTCAATATCCAAACTTGTTAAAATCCTTCATCTACCTCAAATACATCAAAATGCAGATATTATTTCTCAAAAAAAAAAAAAGGATATATTCTTGTTTACGTGGATGCAGAATTCTTTAACGTGTATTTGTTTAAGAAGTTGTATGTGGGCAGAAGAGTCATAGAAACACAGAATCACAGAATGGTTTGGGGTGTAGGGACCCATTAAAGATCCTCTTGCCCATCCCCCCTGCCATGGGCAGGGACACCTTCCACTGGTCCAGGTTGCTCAAAGCTCATCCAGCCTGGCTTTGAACACTCCCAGTGATGGGACGTCTACAACTTCTCTGGGAAACCTGCTCCAGTGCCTCACCACCCTCATCATAAAAAATTTCCTCCAGGTATCCATTCGAAATCTACCCTCTTTCAATTAAAAGCCATTGCCCCTTGTCCTGTCACTACAGACCTTGGTAAAAAGTCTTTCTCCACCTTTCTTTTAAGCTTTATATTGAAAGGCTCCAAAAGTGTTCTCATTGTTCTTGAGACAATGTTTTGTTTTTAAAAGGTAATGTTATTTCCACATACAAGCATTCATAAATCATCAACCAGGCACAATTAAAACATCATGATGATGATGGTAGGTAGCATTTCCATTAGTTTGCATTAGAGTCTGTGAATATATATATAGGTTAATGAAAGGTGATTCATCATCACATGATTCCAAGAATTGAGGCAGCAAAAAAGGTCTCTGCACAGGTACCACATCTAGTCCTGTATCATTAGGGACAAATTAGGAAACAGAAAACTAAACTAATTTCTGAATTACACCAGAGTAATTTACAGCTCAGTTCTGCAGAGGTGTTTTGGCTACACTCGATGGATCTGTACTGTCCAGGAATGAACCATGACAGAGTTCCAGTTTAACTGTGAGACTATCACATTCATGAATGCACCAACATACCCCCAAATTTAAAACACAGTGAAATCTGTTAATTATCAAAGTCTTTGAAGAGAGTATTTTTAATGTATCACAACGTAACACATGCATTGCATTATTAAGATAGAAAAGTTAATGGAAGGACAAAAGGAAAGAGATGGAAATAGCCCATCTGCAAGAAATACTAGCTTTGTGTATGTATCCAAGGAGGAAGCAAAAGCAAAGAGCTAGAACAAGGAAAACAGTTCCTTGACAAAAACTATTTTGTCATGAGTATGACTTCCTATTTTATTATAGCGTTCCTGATACAACACTGAGTATATGTCTGTCAAACTGTTCTTTTTCCCTCACATCCTCTGCCCTTGCACAGATCATGCATTTTGATGACAGACTAATGTTCAGTGCTTGCTGGAGGACTGATTAAAAACACAAAGTAGTAGAGCAGCAGACAATGAGATATCAAGCTTGAATGCCAGTGAAAGACTACCTTGTTGTATCTAAATATTCCAAAACTACAATGGCACCATTATTGTTTCTTATGCACAAAAAATCCAAACCCAAAAGAACAACAAAAACACTCAACTATAGTTGCAAGTGAATCTTCATAGTAATTGTTATATAGCCTTTATTTTGATACCTAAATGACTAGTCCACTGTTAAACAACAGGCAAAACAAATTGTCTTCCACACCGGTACTGACAAGAAGTGCTTTAAGAATTAAATGGACTTGTTAATGACAGAACTCTTAAACAGTGCAGTCTCTGAAGGGAGGCAGAATGATGGATTGGATGGACATGTGAACTTGATCTAATTTTTCCCTAGCTGCCAACACAATGCTAGATAGCACTGAGCCAGACAATGCTTGTTGTATCACCTATCCTACCTCCTGTCAACAACAGCAAAACACTTTAATAATAGGATAAGAAAAAGGAGCTCTTTCCTTGGGCCTGTTCACCTCTGGACAGTGATCTACGCTAAGAAGAGCGAAATTATCTACAAGAATTTTGCACAGAAAATCCCAAAATCTGGCTTATGGAGGCTGACCATAGTTATATTTCTCTAAGCTTGGAGTCCTGCATTTTCTGGCAAAGTAACCACCCAGTAATCAGAAAATAGAAATTAAAGAGGCATTAAAAATTATAGGGGATCTATTCAAATAAATATTTGCTTCAAAAATAATTTTATTTTGTGATATAAATAAAGAGGATAAAAGGAAATCATTTCTGGTCTGTGTCCACTAATTGGAAAATTATTTTTCAGAAGATTTAACACAGATGTACCATCATTGGCAACCTCTTTCCTAACCCCTTTTACAGATAAGTACACAGCTTCCTCTGTGCTCACATTAAAGACACTATCCTTGTTTGAAAACCAGCTTAGGCACAGAAACTTTAAAAGTGATTGTTCAAGCTGCCTTACCAGGACTACATTAACAACAGATTGGAGAAAGTTGATGCTGTTTCGATAATCACTCATGTGCCTGTTGTGAGCTATATAAAACACCAGGGAAAAAAAGTAATTCTTAAGTGCATGTGTAGGTGTTGAACAAAAGTTTCAGATGTGAATTTTAGGGCCAGAATTGTTTAGTCTCATCAATACAACACAAAAAATTTTGAAGAAACATAATCTCCAGAGTTTCTCATCATGAATTTTATTCTCATGAGAGATTTGCTCTCACCAGGTCTAGTCCTTATTCAGACTGGTTTATATATGTTATTTCCCATTTGTAAACAGTGCATGTCCAAGTGCCTTGCTTTTAATGAAGTGTGACAGTAGCATTTGATAGGTATTTAGATAAACAAACATATAAATTCATGTCTGTTTTCTGCAAGTTTATATGCATACATATGAAAAGTCAAAAATGTATCTAGATATATAGAAAAATCTGGTCTTTGTTACTATGTCTTATCATTTTTCACCCCAAAATATAAAGTATTATGGGATCAACAAAATTATTTATGGGATTCCCCTTACTGTTGAAATGAAAGTATTACCTTGGTCTTTTGTGGAGTCCTTATAAAGAATAGTAGGAGGATTGCATGGAAAAGTCAGAAAAAAACTATGCCTACAAAAAACTAAGAACTTTTTTGTCTTGTGCAAGATAATTGTAATGGCCCTTTTCATAAACATCAGCATATACTATTACTTGCAATATTTCAGTAGTTTGAGACTATAAGCATATGTAGCATAGTAGGCACTGCACATAGTAAAAAACAATTCTTCCCCCAAAAGGTTTACAAGCTAACTGAACCCAAAGAACCATTTAACTTTATTTTACAGATAGAGCAGGTGACTTTTCTAAGGGCAAATCAGACATGCTGGAAGCAAGCAATAAGACCTGTGTCTTATGGTACCCCTTACCGAGTACCATCATAATAACCCACCCATCACTTCAGTACACCATTAACTCAAGCACACATTAGTTCAGGGTGCAGTGGGATGTACCACGAAATCCTGCACAAATGTTCTGTTCGCTTATTCTGTTGATAAGAGACACAGCAAAAACCTTTCCGATGTTTTCAAAACATGTAGCAGGCTGAACAGGTGGTGTTGAAGGTGTTCTGGGTGAAGGAAACGACTAGCTGAGGCCGGCTGGGACTGAGGAGATACTCAACCTCCTTTGGCTTGGTGTGTTGAACACAGTAGGAAATAAGCTTGCTTTTTTAACAGCAGTGGTTTGGAAAGCACCTTGCCCACCAGGAACCTCACCACTACTGAACAGGTCTAGTGTCCCTTTACCAAGCAACCCCGTCAACGAAGGTTTCTCAGTCCTCTGCTGCACATGAGGCTTCATGCTGCACCCTCCGCAGGGCACGGCTGGTATCTGTCCACTCTTCCAGGTATCCCAAGGATCTTGTCTTTGGCCAGTATTTACGCTCAGCTGCTCTGAAAGCAAAGTGATCACTTTGTGGTGGGAGATAAGAGATCGTTGACAATAAGCAGCATCAATTCTCCAACACAGGTATCAGAGTCTGTTTTCCCCCGAGCAGATTCCAGAATCTGTTACCAGCAAGGGCCTGTGGTTTCACTTAGAGCACAATACTTCTATGACTGTGTACATGTGACAAACTGAACTTTTATCTATTGTTTACTTAGTAAATATGGACCTAATCAACAGCCTGTTGAGGGCAGTGCAGGGAATACTATTGCCTTTGGATCAGGCATTGAATTGCTCTGACATTGTCTGTCATTAAGTATAATATTTACAAAAAATGCTTTTAAAAATATTGTCCAAATATACTATGCAAAAACCCACATGTAGTGACAGGACAAGGGGTCACTTTCAGTTTAAACTGAAAATGGGGAGGTTTAGATTGGATATCAGGAAAAAAATTCTTCCCGAAGAGGGTGGTGAAGCACTGGAACAGGCTGCCCAGAGAAGCTGTGGATGCCCCATCCCTGGAAGGGTTCAAGGCCATTGAGGCTTTGAGCAACCTGGTCTAGTGGAAGGTGTCCCTGCCCATAGCAGGGGGTTTGGAACTGAATGATATTTAAGGTCCTATCCAACCTAAACCATTCTATAATTTTTTCCTCTGTCACAGAAATTAAAAATAACAGGCTATAATATTTCAATTTCTGGCAAACACCATTTGTCAGTGACAATCAGGGACAGGTGACTGCAAACACTTGGTTCCTAAACTTAGAAAACTCCTGCTGGTATTTTTATAACTCAGAGACTAGCGAGTACACTAGTCTCTTTCCATCCAGGAAACTGACATTCAAAGCCTAACTTCTGCATCTCAACACAGTGCATATGCTGCAAAAGGGCAAGCAGTATTTTTTTTTTCCCCAGATTAATTGAGGGCCTGGGCAATTTCCAAGTGAAGCCACTGTCTGTCCCTGTGGTTTTATGTAGCCTGTGGCTAACCAATCAAAAAAAAAAAAAAAAAAAGATGATTTTATGGAATGAAAACACTGAATTATCTGAAGCACAGACCACCAGACTCAGATACACCCCGTCACAGCACTTAGTAGACTCCTCATGCAGTGTACTTCAGTTCACGCCTAGCAGGAAGAATATTGATCATTTTCAAAAGAAGATGGAAAGCCAAGTCTGTGATTAAAAAGAAAAAAAAAGGAAGGGGTTAGTTATGTTTCAGAACTGTGATATTGCACAGTATCTGTGTGAGATCATTTGTTTAACGAAGGCTGTATAAATCTAATCATCTTTTGCCAGATGCATATCACCCATGACAGCTGCGAATAGGACTGTGGTTCCACAGGCAGTTCACCAGATCTGACATCTTATTGCTGCAGACTGAGGAGATATTGCTCCCCTCCATTCTCACATACCCTCTCCCTCCGCTATCTTACCCCATCCTCCTTCCCTTTCCCTCAGTCCCAGTTGTACCATCCCACCCCTATTCTGTTTCTCATCACACTCCCTGGCTGATTTAACTCATTGAAATGTCAGAAAGCTCTTAATTGTTTTTTCCTGGCTTTGTTTTCTGTTATTTCAGTGAATTAAACTGACGCAGAAGTGTCTGACAAGCTTGCACAAGGTTAACTGCAGGAGTGTGTGGCCAGGAATAGGGTGGACAGAGAGGCACAGAAGGGGAAAACAACCTGTTGTCAGCAATGAGGAGTTGTCTGTGAAACACAGCACTCCAGGGATCTGTACCCAACTGGTGGCAGATCCTTTAGGACTCAGCTTTACATAAAAAGAATAGTCCCTAGACTTTAGTGGTTTGCTTCTGTTAACACCTATTTAACAGTGATTTGCCGATAGGCTAGGCATACAGGAACAAGGGTTGCTAACAGGTGTTTGGAGTATCTGCAGAACCTCTCAAAACCTCTCCGTCAAGAGAGAACATATTCTCTAACCTCAGCTCTATTCTTGGATAACTCACAGGAAAACTGGAGATGTTTGTATAGCTGCCCAGTGGAAAACTCGGCTGGCCTCCTTAACTTCTTTCTCTGGATGCTACCCACCAAAGCACAGTGCAAATACAGGAATAGTGAAGTGGCTGTTCAGTCTACAAGCTTGTAGGAGCATGTACTTATATGAATACAAACATTTTCTCCCAATTTGGCAAAGGAAAAAGGTAACACATACTGAAAAATGGCATTTTAAAATCAAGATAAGCAACCTGAGATAACTGTCTTAATATCAACTTGAGAGAGGTAAGCACGGGAAATTCTTACTTGCCTGGTTCTACATAAGGTCAGGCAATGAAGTCCCCATGTGAAGTTTACCTCGACTTCCTATAGACTGTAGAGTCTCCCTACGTAGAGGATGGATACATGTGAACTGAGAAGGGTTAGTGTCATACAAATATGTAATGTTAGTTTGTTTATTTTGGAGTTCGGCCTTCGGGGAGAAAAACAGACTTCTATATAAAACTTTTTTTTTTTTCATTTAAAGATCGTAAGAACAGGAAAAAAGTAAAATACCCGAATATAAAGAGACAGACATGTCTGGCTTTATCAGCTGGAGACAGAGCAGGAAATACTTTATTAAACATCACCATCTACTGGATGCTGGCATTTGTTCCTTGCAAAGGGAACCCTAACCTTCTGTGGTGAATTAACTTGTCAGACAAGCCCCTACTTTCACCGATCTGACGTTGCTGGCCAAGGTTTGTGGGCCTTTTCAGCACCAGGTTGGGCAAAGATTTTCGTCATTATGAAAACAAACACAAAAAGTTCTGGTGATATAATACTGTCTGTGACAGTGTTAATAGGCCACAATGGAAACTTAAAAAAAGAAGGTGGGAGTAGCCAGGTATGGGGATAATATAGCCTCCTTTGGGTAATCAGTTCATTTACTTGTGGTATGTTTGTGCAGACACACGCACACACGTGCATACCATAGCATGGAGCGGCACAGCTGTCCCCCTGGGTAGCACATGATGACTGCAGCTCCATAGTTTTGAAGATTATCTGTTCACCCTCTTGGCTGCACAGATCATATTCAACTGTATTTGTGGGATGTTACAGCACTGGGACTAGCAGCGAGGCCCGCAGAGCTGGCTGAGGGTCAGAGGCCCCAGCGCAACTTGCACTGCCCTGCTGCAGCTGCTGGGCAGGGAAGGATGCTCCTTCCCTTCCCCACTGAGGAGAGCATGTCCTGGGCTCCACAGTTAAGGACGGACATTTCTTTGCCTGACCGTCCCCTTTTGCATCTCTCCCCACCTCCTTTTTTCTTCAAGCTTCAGAGAAGTCAGAGCACTCTGTGGCAGCAAGGGATGATACGCGTACCCTACTCCATCACCAGAACTAAATAAATTCTTTAGAGTAATTATTTCAAAAACATTGATGGGGTATAAACATCTTGGGAAGGGATCAGGAAAAAGCTGCAATTAAAGTGCAAAGGCAAAGAAATTTTTCTTATAGTGAATGATTATCTAAAACCATCACTACAATTAGTTTATCAAAAGGAATGTTTGGATAACTATTGGAAACAATAAACCTAAGATTATGGAGGATGCTTCAGTGTTTTGACCCTTTAATTCATAGACAGATATTTCCCTAAAGAAATTTGTGTGAGGAAAAAACTTCTTCCTGGTTATACCCTTTCAAAGGGCATTGACAGTGACAGGGGTAAATGTGCAGGGGCTTTTAGCTTAGCGAACTGATTCCCCCCACCCCCCAAGAGCAAAATACTCACAAAAAGTAAACACTGAAATGTGGGAAAGACCCCCCAAGAGCAAAATACTCACAAAAACACTGAAATGTGGGAAGGACCAAAAAAAAAAAAGGGAAAGCTGCCTTTTTTGAAGTGTTGGTAGTTAAAATTGTTCCTTGTAATGAGTCACAGGAAATGAGAAACGGAGCTTCAGAGAGAGCTTCAGATTCACACTACGTCAAGGCAGAGAGAATGACAACGACTGATGATAATGAGGAATTATTATTTCCCTGTGGAATACTGGTATGTACCGTACTGCTATTGCACTGTTGGCATATTTGGAAAGAAACAGGTGTCAGAGTCTACCAAATAGTCCCAACACCATGGCTGTATCAAAGCTTCTGTGTAGTTCATTTGCCTGGGGAGGATATGAAGTGAAACGGTTTCCAACATTTATGTAAACCTCATGCAATTACACAGGAACAGATCAATAACAAATTGTGTTTCTATTGCTGCATTTATCTTCCAAACCTTTTTCAGTTCAACACACAGAATCCCTCAAGCAAATCGTTGTTATTAGCAAGTCACACTGATCCAGATAAGGTTAAACCCATTTTGTTTCCATGTGCTGGAAATGCATGTTTTCCATGTGCTGTGCCGGCAGCAAGAAGAAGGAACATTGCGGCAAGAAGGCACGGTGCAATACCTGAGTGCCGGCACGTAAGATACTTCACGTGTAAGTTATGAACGACAGTTCTACTGTGCTGCACAGAACATGCACCTGAGCATTTACTCCAGGGTGTGTGACAGAATATGTTGAATTTTGGTGGGATTACACCATTACAAAATTTACCTAAAACTAAGCAAAACTTCACAGGCTCTCAGTAGATACAAGGAAGAGAAACACATTTGTGAGACAACGGTTTGTTTCAGTGGGTAATGAGCCTGGTGTGAACCATCCCTTGGAGACACCTTTTCTTCTCCACTGACCATAATGGGAGACCGAGGTGACCAGGTGACTCAGAAAACTAACTTTGAGACAAAGCTAAACAAGATGTATACCATCCTTCATTTCCAGGGACAAATACCACGACTGCCATTAACATGCATATACAAGTGCCACTTTTGAATCGGAAAATAACCATCAGAGATATGTGGATATATGTTTTAACAGTTCTACTACGTAATTTGGGTTTCACTCAGTAATGAGTAATATTGATAGGATCCCCATTCTCACTGGACACACCTCCAAAAGATAATTAAAAATTCCTAAGGGCTAGCAGAGCTGTAATGGCCGTGGTACTTTGAGCTCCAGCTAGCCCAAATCTGCTTCTGACCCCTCCCTTCTCTCTCCCAAGGGCTGAGATCATACCTCCTGGGAGGACTGCCCGCTCCAGCAGCGGGGTTTCCAGCGGTGGGTAGGACTGCCCACCCGCCTTAGCTTGTTGTGTCCCTCCTTTGCTTCAGCAAAGAGCTGGAGCACTCAGGGCTTCTCTTTTTATGACATTACTACCTTGAATATCTATTTTTAAAGCAAAATATGAAATAATCGTGCTCTAAAATTACTGCTTCTTTGATCCTGGGAGACCTATAGAACAGCTACCTGTAACCAACTGAAATACAGGGATATTCTCCCCACCTGCTGCATTATACGTTAGATGCTGCTGTGCTGATCCGGGCACAAGTGCAGGGAGAAAAGCAGTCCCTGCTGCAGGAGGGTTAGTGCAAGAGTCCATTCTTCTAAGCACATTGAGGCGATAGATGGAGAAGAGCTCAAAAACTGAGTTAAATCCTGAAGATTTGTTTCTAGCATGGAATCCATTTGGAAAATTTTGGTTTGGCAGCACAGAGCTGTTTGCTAAAAAGGGCTCAGAGCACTTTTCTAGCCACGATACGAGTCTTGGAAAAGAGTACAAGGATAAGAATGTTAAGCGATAACGAAAGCAGCATGTTTTGTTTATAACAAATACGGCTTTTCCATCAGGATGAATGCTTCTGAGATTACATCAGACAACAGAAAACTAGGAATTAACTCCTTCAGATAAAAAGAGTGTGCTAGGTATTTTGTAAGCGATCTTTCCAGTTGCCTTAAACCAACACCTTCAATAGTCAGGTGTGAGAACTTCTCACCTTTAAGGTCCAGTAAAGAGAAGATGGACTCGTGATAATTTGCTTATGCTGGAATAGGTCCTTCAGAATGCATTAGTGAGGCAAAGGCTCTAGAGAAGTCAGAAAGAAAAGCAAAAATAATAGCAAAGGTGTCACTGAGGGCAGGGTTGAAATCTGGCTCCACAGACTGGTAAATGGACTGGAAAATGGAAGCAACATAGTACAAAGAGAATATTAGGAACTGGATGGAAGCAGGAAT
>NW_010243104.1:0-3340 GCF_000690775.1 Eurypyga helias | reverse complement strand
AAAGAAGGTAATGGCAGACGAATTAAGTAAGGTAGAAGATGAAGACAAAGCTAAGGCAATTGTTTTGGTTCCAAGAGTGTGAAGGTCTCACGATTTTCAGGGAAGTTATAAAGAAAATTGCAAAGCGGCACAGAAAATTACTCGAGACTGCAAACCAGTGGACAACTCCCTGGGCTTTTTGGCTGGGGCTGGCAGTCCATGTCGGGAGTTTCACCATGCCAGTAAAATACCACAGATGTACCATGAAGGTACCAAAACCAGGA
This sequence comes from Eurypyga helias, assembly GCF_000690775.1. Lineage (NCBI taxonomy): Eukaryota > Metazoa > Chordata > Aves > Eurypygiformes > Eurypygidae > Eurypyga > Eurypyga helias. Next base: position 3,077 of record NW_010243104.1, on the reverse strand, counting down.
CATTTAAAACCACTCTGAGAATGCCCTGAGAGAAAAGCATGACACAGTGACTGCTGAGTAGGTATACTTGGAAAAATGGGGGGAAAAAAATCTTCCATGGTGATACAAAAAGGCAAAAAGAAGTTCAAGAAACGAAAAAAAATAAGTTGAAAAGAGTTGGGAGGCAGGAACAACACTGGAAGACACAAGGAGATGCAAGAAACTGGTACAGTCAATTTAATCATACTGGTTTAGTTTTAGTAATGAAATGGCAGAGAATCAGAGAGAAGGGTAACAGTCCGCAAATACTAAAAAGGGATGAGAATAGAACAAGAGTTACCATGTTCTTAGGCAGAAAAAAAGAAGCAGTGGACACAAGCTGAAGGTAGATTGATACTAATAAATATTTTTCATTGATGGATGATCTGAGTATGATGTGACCCTCCATCACTGAACATCTTCAAGAAAAGTGAGATGGTTTTGGGAACCCTATAGGTGTAACAATACCTGTCTGTAATCCTGCCTTGTTTCCACTGGAAGGGATGGGATGGACAAGATGATGATCTTTATCAATCCATTCAGTCCTTCAGCACTATAGCCCATGACTGTGAAAATGAGACTGAATGAGAGAATAAGCAAAAATTTGAAGAACCTCAACAGGAATAGCTGGCAGAGGATAAGCTACAGAACTTGAAGACTGTATAGCCACATTGCCAAGCACACCTACAGCACTAGTATCAATTCGAGGGACAGGACCATAGTGACAAGAGTCCCAGGCTGGCTCAGCTGAGCAGCAATCCCTGAGACTTTGCAAACAGACACAGCACCAACCTCCAACTATAGAAAAATATTTTCCGTAAAGCAAAAGGATTTGGCTGTTTTATTGCCGTATGAGTGAACGGTTCAAACACGACAATTTCCCTTTGCTTGCAAGGATTAATCTTTCCATCCTATAAATTAATTGTCAATGATTTCATATAGAAATTTTTAAAAACAATCTGAGTTTATTAAAGAACACTCTGTCCCCTGTCAGAGGAAAATATTTTAAATTTAATTTATTGCATGTTACTTATTAAAAAAAAATTCCTTATTTCTATTAATTATGGAGTATATATGTTTGCTCACATATTGGTCCTGGATGACGTACCTGTTCTTGTGTGTGCTGTAAACATAGTGTGTTTGCTTAGGAGCACTGGGCTATCTACTTTTCTTTCTCTGCTGCTGCAAACATCATCTTAGTTTTACACAACGCTGGTAACACCATACAACAATCTTTCACTGGATTTGAAAGAACAAGTAGGGCATGGCTTGTATGAGCTAGAAAGGTAACTAGGTCCAAGGAGAATTTCTGTTTACTGAAAAAGCTATTGAAATCATCAGTTTTAGGTAAACCTAATTAAAAAATTGGAGAAGGCTCCACGGAGACTTTACTGAAACCTTCCAGTACCTGAAGGGGGCATACAAGGAAGCTGGAATTGGGGGGACTTTTTACAAGGGTCTGTAGTGATAGGACAAGGGGTAATGGGTACAAATTGAAAACAGGGAGGTTTAGATTGGATATCAGGAAGAAGTTCTTCACAGAGAAGGTGGTGAGGCACTGGGACAGGTTGCCCAGAGAAGCTGTGGATGTCCTATCCCTGGAAGTGTTCAAGGCCAGGCTGGATGAGGCTTTGAGCAACCTGGTCTAGTGGAAGGTGTCCCTGCCCATGGCAGGGGGGGTGGAACTAGCTGGTCTTTAAGGTCCATTCCAACCCAAACCATTCTATGATTCTATGAAATCAGTGCCTGGCCCTCAGAAGGGGCAGGAAGGGATTACAAATGGTTGTTTCCCCAGGGTGGAAACTAGCTAGATCCCAGGACCCCTCACACAGTTAATACCTGTGTTGATGATGGCCAGAAACCATTAGCATCTTTCTGATGACACAGCAAAGGAGAATCCTGCTCTTGCACACCAAATAACTACATATAGCTCTATATTACCAAAAAGGCAATGGCCCATTGGATTTTGCTCACAAAAGACTCAACACAACAATTAGTAGCTAGGAGATTTAATTACACCACAGAAGTACTGATCCTCGTGGGCAAATTGTGAAATACTTGCATCAGCCAAAAGTCACAGAGAAGTCAGAGTCAAATGGGATTTTACTGTAACCTCAAATGAAAGCCATTGAAACCAGAAGCTGAACAGTCTCAGCGAGATGCTGAGAACTGGTGCACTGACAGTCACGTACAGCCTATAGGCACAGGGACAGAGTCATGTATAGCATCGCGTGTGAAGTAAGGAGGGGATGTGGGACCTGTGAAGAAATGTTTGAATACAGTAACCAGTAAGGAAGGAAATATATTTTACACAGTTAAGGGAAGTATAAGCTGCAGAAAGTTCAGGCTAAATGCCATTTTTGACTATGGGATGCTCTCACAGGTCTTCCTCATTTCTCAAGTCCATCATTCATACTTTCTATGCAGTTTTGGGCCTTTTGGCAGATATGGGCACACCTGGGGTTTTGCTAAATACAGATGGATAGCTGATAGCTGGTCTGATAATGTGTCTGCGCAGCAGCGCAAGTGGCATTATTCTGCTGCTCTCTACTGCTGGTGGGATCAGCGACTTGAGGGGTGACAGGAGGCTGGAAGAGAGTAGAAGTACAAGCAGTTCTTCACAAGCCTTGTGTCTGTGACAGCCCAACGCTACTTGATGGCTAGAACGCCTCCAACCTTTACCTGATGCAGTGCGTCAGGGCTGCTTGCCCCCACAAGCCATACTACCGTTCCCAACCATTCTCCACAAGGAGCACAATGGCCAAGACTTGGGCATACCAAAACAGGGGATGCTGCAGTGATCAGGCGAGTTTTCCATCTGACTGACAACCTTGCTCTCTGGAAAAAGCAGGGAGCATCCTTCTGTGCTCGTCCGCTGTCACTTCTCTCAGTCAGCAAGCTGAAACGGACCAAAGCAAGGACACGCCTGCCACACCAATGCGATCTGTTTGTGCAAAATCACGAAGTTTTGGGACAACACCCACCGAAGTAGCGTCAGGAACAGAGCGTGCCCAGGAGGGTCCCGCGGCCTGGCTGCCGTGGGCCTGTGGAGGCTGCTT
>NW_010243103.1:54720-63433 GCF_000690775.1 Eurypyga helias | reverse complement strand
CCCCGTCTTTAATATAGTGCATCAAATAAGCTTTTACTGCCTCCTCTTCTGTGCTGGGCTGGTTAGTTTTAGAAAACTTTGTACCACTTCCTAATACATATGTCAAGAGAAAATATCTATGTGAACCTATCAACATCTGTTGAAACCATTTTACGATATGTCGAAAAGGAAATTAACAGAGGAACAAATGCTCTTGAAAGGAAGGAAATTTTGTTTAAGGGTTCTCGGACAGCTTTAATTCAGTTCCATTGTTCCACAGCAGTGTAGGACATGCAGTCCTATTTTTGATGTTTATCAAGTGCTGCATGGAAGACTTGGACTTGCTGAGCTCTTAACTTGGCAGGTAAATGAAGAGGAAACTCTGAGATACACTGGGAGAAAAGTGCAGTATTAACCTTAAAAATACTGTTCTTATATGTTTGGGTCCTGATTATGTAAGCTGATAATGAAAACTCATTTCAGCAAGTGTGTGCAGCTAATATCAACGTGGATTATTGCCGAAAGAAAGCTAACAATATAACTTACATTATGTGATGAATTTTCCAATTATTGTTACTGGGCTTATTTTGTACTTACATAGTAAGTGGTCGGGTTTTGTTTTTCCTTGCTTTTTTAATGCTTTTAGCTTTCAGTCCATAGTAAGATGGATGCTATTTGAATGTCTCCCTGCCCCCTTATGTTCTTACTTAAAAAATGAGGGGAAATCTAATTAGACTGCATACCTCCACTCCTTTTGTTCGTCTCCCTGCACATCCCGCTGCCAGTCTTCCTCTGCCAGCAGATCAACGGGGTCAGTGACTGCAAAGGGTTGGTTTGAGAGATGGAAGTGTCCAGGAGGGAGCTGGCAGACAGATGCCGAGAGGTGACTTGAATAGCGTGAAAAAAAAGTTGGTGTAGGGCTGAATGAGGTGTCTTGCTCTATGTGGTAGGCGACAGGCTGCCTGAGAGAGTAATAAAAGAAGCAGTTTAACTTACGGCCTGATCCTCCAGATTCGTGTTGGCTGCAGACCTAGAAGAGAGAACTTGAGAAGAAGCCTCTCCCTGGTGCCGCACAGCTGCATAAACCCTGGGATTGCTCAGGGCTGATTTTTTTTTTTTTTTTAATTTTTGAAAATTCCACAGACTAAGAGTTCTGAGTCATAAAAAATATTTTCATGATCCAAAGCAAGACATAAGTCCTGCTCCACCAATAAGTATTTGGGGTGTTTTTCCCTTCCTCCGAAACCTCATTTCTGTCATTTGTTACTTGAGAAGATTGCTAGCATGTACAAGATAAACAATAACAGTCCTAGAAGAAATCACTAGTCACAGAGTAATTTAGGTCAGAAAGCACCTTGACATATTGCTCGGTCCAGTCTTCTGCTTAAAGCAGGTCTAACATCAAGCATAGGTCGGGTTGCTGATGGCCTTATCCAATTTAGTTTTGGAAATCTCCCAGTGACAGAGGTTATATGTTTTCCCTGGGGAACATGCTCCTGTGCTTATCTGCTCTCAGTGAGAAGGATTTGCGTCCAGCTCAAATTTCCCCATTAGATCACGGGACGATTGCTACTTGTCTTGTCGGTGTGCATGTTTCTCCCTCGTTGTCTGTGTTTCACACAGAAAAATCCTATTTGTACTTAGCTCTTCCTTGAAGAGAAGCCATGTAGTACTTTTTGATCATCTTTCACTCCTCTCTGAAGGTGTTTTTCAGTTCTACTGTATTTTTTCAGTGTGAACTCGCAGTCCATCCTTAATCTAACAGGGCTACAGACCAGCCTGTCCATAAAGAGGCCGGGTTTTTGCTCTCTTTAAGTAGCAGTTGCACTCTTATTTTATCCTCCTTGTTTAGTGTTTCCAATTCTGTGCAAAGATTTAAAAGCTCTGTATAAATGTGATATTATTGGACTGAATTCAAAAGCTGTTGTAAATAAGCTTGAGCTTTTACTTAAATTCAGCAGTAGTGAATCTCATGTATTAACTATTTAAGGGTTTTTTCTTTTTTTTCTTTTTTTTTTTTTAGTTATTGTCTCGTGGTTTTTGTGTGCTTACTGTCAGTTTTCATTCACAGTGACCTGTTGGAGGATTTAGTTTAAGTCATAATTCTGTGTACCACAGGCATAGGCTGCAAAAAGTATTGTTTCCCATGGCCATGTGTTTACACTTTTCAATACTTTCAATCTCAGTCTTTCCATTAAAAGACTAGTCTCTGTGCAAATGGGTATGTACAGAAGAATAAAGCCGATGGTTTATAAATTCATGTAGCACCATTCACAGTGCCGCAGTCCTGACTGCTTCCTGCAGTGGGTGCATATTCTGTCTGCCTTTGAAAACTTTGTTTTGAAATGCATTCAGTTAATTATCCACAAATCAGCATTTAAAATTATATTTTCTGTATATATTGCTGTGCAATTGAAATTAATATATGAGACACTGACAATGCTGTCTTAGCACAGCCACCAAATTATGCAGAGACTATTTTAAAGGATTAATTACCTGTATAGCATTAAGACTGTAAGTTCCCCAGATAACAAGCGTTATAAAAAACCGATATCTTGATGTTGCTATTAGCTCTTATGACTTGAAATTCAGTGCTGAAAGATGATGTAAGAGAGAAAATTTTCTGATGCTAGTATTTCTGTTTTTTCCATCTGATGTACTTGTGACTTGCAAAGGGACAGAAGTATTCTTTAGGGGCTGGAGGAATCATGTAAGAAAACCCAAGCATAGCTTGTCAGCCTGCCACCTTGTGCTTAAGTTTTAGGGAACTACCCATTGTTTCCGTTCTACCAAGCTTCTGCTTTATCTTTCCTACTGGTATTTTCACTTCAAATCACGCATCCTCATCCCGTCATTTTATTTTATATTTTTAGTCCATATGGAGGCTCTGGTGGTCTTTTTTTTTTTTTTTCTTATTTACAGCTGAGCTGCTACCTCTGGGGTGTTGTTTTGGGTTTTTTTTCCTTTTACTTTGATGGCTCACTTTATTGATCATAGAATCATAGAATGGTTTGGGTTGGAAGACCAATCTAGTTCCAACCCCCTGCCATGGGCAGGGACACCTTCCACTAGACCAGGTTGCTCAAAGCCCCGTCCAGCCTGGCCTTGAACATCCAGCCTGGCCTTGAATAAGCTTGATATAAGCTAAGTGACTATTACACTGCTGATAATTTATACATGAATCCATCTCCATTGAAATTCTTAACCTGCTTGGGTTTGTCATCTTGTTGGGGTGTTCAGCACTTTAATCCATTTAGGGCCAGGTGTTTGGTTTTGCTTATTTTCTTGACCTGGGGATTGAATTCCTAAGCTGCATGCTGTCCTGTAACTTCAGTAGATAGAACCAGGAGCTATAAATATGGTCCCTCCCCACCTGGCTTTGTAGTATTACCTTTGGCACTATTTTATTTTATGTTAAAATCTAAGTTAAAAAATAAGGGATTAAAATAATTAGACCAATCAGGGGTTATTTGCAGGGCAGTTTATAAAATCTGACGAGGTTCTGCTTATTTTGTCCCTTAAACCAATCGCTACCTGGCTTCGTAAGCCTAAACTAGACTTCAGGGCTGAATGAACTCTGTAAGCTTTTTCTGGAGTTATGCCCCAAAGGCCTGTTTTTTAAATAAATATTTTCAAGTTCTATTTATACTATCAAATTGGAAAACAGACTAGAAGTATTAGAAGCATCAGAATATGGAGGCACACTTACTTCTGTTGCAGTCAAATTCTCTTTTACCTTTTAATCTCCCACAACATTTCAAGTTTGTAGACTACATAGAAAAAAGTTGGGTATTTGCTAAGGTATGTTATCTGTAATTAGTCTCTGGAGTGTTTTTCTAATGTAGTTCTTAGGTTCTTCTTTGGTTTTTCATGTCCTGAAATGTGTGTTACCTTTTACGACCTTTTCATGTGTTACAGTTTTAACTTCAAGCTTTCCAAATGATCTACCAACGCATTTGGTAACCATTAAGCCTGTTCCTCCTCTTTCGTATCACAGAATTGGCTTTTTCTTCCTCTTTCTTTTTCTTATTCTTGAAAACTGAATTTGAGCCAGATCACACATAAACGTGTTTTCCATTGCTGGAGGGATTCCTCTTTCTGATGGTGTTTTTGTGCACTGTGGGGTTTTTTTCTGGTTTTTTGAGGCATATTTCTCTAAAGAGCTGCTCTGGTGACTATTAATTTTTAAGGTAACAAGGCTTCATTTCTTTCAAAATTACGCTATAATGGTTTGGCTCTCTTCCTTCTGCTTTCTGTTATATATGCAAGGACAAAAAAAACACAACAAAATTTTAGAAATCATTGGATCTTTCTGGTGGGTTTTTGTTTGGTTGGTTGGTTTGTGTTTTCTTTTGCCCTCACAAATTTGACGGGTCTTAAGCCTGAGATTGGAACAATAATGTCTGTGAAGACTGTTGGAGGTCAGTACTTATCTGTGGCCTTTCTGTGTTCTGTTTATTAATGTAACGTGTAAAATTTCTTATTTTCATGTTGGGCTGAAGAACAAAAAACTTGGCACGCAAAACTATCTTGGATCTTTATTGTGTAATATTTTTTGTTATGCCAATAAAGAGTTGTATTGTAGTTTGGAAATATAATTATGTTTTAAAATAATGGTACGGAAAAACATGTGATCATGATACCTGCCCCATCCCTGGAAGTGTTCAAGGCCAGGCTGGACAAGGCTTTGAGCAACCTGGTCTAGTGCAAGGTGTCCCTGCCCATGGCAGGGGGTAGAACTAGATGATCTTTAAGATTCCTTCCAACCCTAACCATTCTATGAAGTTCTTCCTGAACAGAGATATGAGAAGTGTCTTAATGTCAGAAAAGCCTCGGTGGTATTGTTGCCCTCTACTTGTCTGCTGCACATACAGAGCTGAAAACCTTTGCATGTGTAAACGTACCGTCAGGTTTTTTATTTGAAAAATACTTCATTTGGTACTGCAGCAAACACACAAAGTATGTTTTTCTATAGTGTACTAGCATCAGTTTAATAGAGAAATAGAAACCCTATTTTGGAATGTTTTTCTTCCTTTTTCTCTCTGTGTATCAGCCAATCTATAAGATGTTATTTTTGTGATACTTCTGAAACTGCTCCAAGCTGATATTTCTGCATTGAATTGAGAAAGGGAAAGGTTTTGTAATGTAATGAATTGTATTGACTAAAATTAAATATGTGTGCAACATACCTGTCTATTTCTTTTAGAGACTGTAAATGAATGCCTAAAGAAAATACTTAAAAAACATAAATAAGTAACAGAAGTTTCCCTGTGGTTAAGGTCTCTTCTATGTGTGAATGTACTCCAAAGAATGCATTTAGCTTGATTTCTATGTCTGTTTGGGTTTTTTTTTTAGGCCCGGCGCAAAGAGGTTTTTATCCAGGAGCGATATGGAAGATTTAATCTGAGTGACCCATTTCTGGCTCTTCAGAGAGACTTTGAGGCAGGTGCTGGTGATAAAGAAAAGAAGCCAATATGCATGAACCCGCTGTCCATTTTAGAAGCTGTTATGGCTCACTGCAGGAAAATGCAAGAAAGAATGTCTGCTCAATTGGCTGCTGCTGAAAACAGACAAAAGAAGGTATCCTGCTACCAACGTTTTTACCTTTTTCCTCCCCTGATTTGTTCTTTCGTGCCACTTTTTAAATTTGCATCTTTGTCTAACTTGGCTATCATTATGAGTGTTAAAATGTTATCACTTCATTGTCATATATAGTGAGTTGTTAAGTGTTTTCAGAAAACAGATATCACAGCCAAAAAAAGAATAATACTAGGCTGTATGTGTGATACCTAAGTCTTAAAACAGTGTAATGGCGTATGTAGTGAACTATTACTTATACTTAGCTAGCACTTCTTCTTGAGGACTGTCGTATGCTTTGTAAGTAAGTTGAGATTTTGGGGAAGGGATTGTCTCAGCATAGAAAAGAGTGAGTAAGCTTGCTTTTTCTGACTGAAGAATGATACTGGGATTGGCCCTGACACATCTGCCTGGACAATTGGATTAGTTTCTTGTTTCAGTGCAGGGCCACAAGTCTTCTCTTCTACCTAAACTCCTTATTTCTCTCTGGCTTTTAGGATGTGGACAGATGCACACATGTAAAATGGGCTTACATATTGAGAATATGTCTCGAAGTCAGAGTATTCATATCTTAATTTCATTTTTGTCCCTTTTTTGGCCCAGGTTTATTACCAAAGTCTATATAAGCCTGCATGTACAGGAAAGGATGTTCTTGTCTTCTGTTTCCTAGAAGAATACAGGAGAGTTTTTTTTCCTTTAAATCTTAAAATTAAGTAATTTGATCTTAATTTATTTTGCAGTTTGATTCTTACCTTGAGAACTGTGTAAACCTCTAGTACATTCCATTTGAAGTCTGTAACTTTCAGGCTGAACTTTAGAGCACGACACTTGGAAAAAACCCATCTTGGTTTGAAAGTGTGTCATGGTGATTCTACCATTTTTACTTCTTGTAACAAACAGGAAATTTAAACAACACAGGATTTGAAAACAAACTGCATGGTGCTGAGCAGCTGTCTACAGGACTCTACAGAACTTACTTCTTCCTCTTTTAAGGACAATTAGAAAAGCTGTTTGGACAGGGCACACTTAAACTTCTTGGGTTTGTGGCAACAGATGACATGTCAACCATCTCCATTCATTCACAAACCATTCGGTGTCTTACTTTCCCCTAGTTCCACATTTTTCTGTCTGTTCTCCATCTCAAATCCCTCCATGGAAGAGGGTAATGAAGGTATTTCGAGGGATTTCTAGAAATGTTTGATAAAGTAGGGTGACCCAGTGTAAGACAAAAAAAAGTTAAGCCTAGGCACATGTGATGCAAATGCAGAGCCAGCTGCACCTCCTCCCTCCAAGAGTGATTCCTCCTTCTCTCTGAATGTGTGATGTCTCTATCTTGGTGTTTGGAATTGCCTCGCTGTATCACTCTTACATTAAGCAATGAAGCCTGTGTACAGCTGTGTTTATTTTCTCTGAGTATTACTGGACTTTAAACTGGCTCAGACTGAGCTCTTATTCCTGGGGACCTATCTGTGAATATAGTGACCTTAAAAGTATTCTTTGAATAATTTTTTTTTTTTTTTAAATCATAAAAAGCAGGTTGTAACAATGTGCCTGAATGGAGAAAAATGAGAGAGGTGCACAAATGACTGTCAGTCGTAGGCTTACCGTATACCAAACACCTAATCCCCAGATGTCAGCTGCTTTGTGTTAAGTCTCCATCTCTTCCATCTCTCTCAATGCTTTTCCTGGAGCTGCTATCAGACTGTCAGGTGTTGGCAGAGTAGTTAGTATTGGGACGCACGCTCAGAGGAAGACAGACATGTTGGTTGGAAGAGGCCTGTTGATGTGATTTAGCCTAACCTCGTGCTTAAAGCAGATTGTCACCAGCGGTACATCTGGTCATCTGTGAATTTGTCTAGCGGCATCCTTTGTCCCTGGGTTTCTGCCTGCATCCAGTAAAGGGTGAAGGTTCTTCTTAGCCTTCCTTGTGTTGTTAATGTATTTATAGAAGCATTTTTTTATTACCTTTTATGCCAGAGGCCAGGTTAAATTCTAGGTGGGCTTTGGCCCTTCTAGTTTTCTCCCTGCAAGACCTCACAACATCCTTGTAGTCCTCCTGAGTTGCCTGCCCCTTCTTCCAGAGCTTGTAAACTCTCTTCTCTGAGTTCTAGCTGAAGCTCTCTGTTCAGCCGGGACGGTCTTCCCCACCAACTTGTCATCCGGCACATGGGGACAGCCTGCTCCTGTGCCTTTAAGACTTCCTTCTTGAAGAATGTTTGACCTTCCTGGACTCCTTTGCCCTTCAGGACTGCCTCCCAAGGGACTCTGTCAACCAGGCTCCTAAACAGGCCAGAGTCTGCCCTCTGGAAGTCCGAGGTAGCACTTCTGCTGACCCTGCTCCTTACTTCTCTGAGAACTGAAAACTATCATTTCATGATCACTGTGCCCAAGATGACCTCCAACTGTCACATCCCCCACCTGTCCTTCTCTGTTTGCAAACATCAGGTCCAGGGGGGCGCCTTCCCTTGTTGGCTCACTTGCCAGTGGTGTCAGAAAGTTATCTTCCACACTCTTCAGGAACCTCCTTGACTGTTTCCTCTCTACGGTATTGTAGAAAGCTGCTTCTCTATAAGCAGCTTTCCCAGCCTCTTCACCCTGGACAGGTGGTCTTTAATATCTTCCCTGTTGGCCTTCCCCTTGATTCTCACCTCCACACACGCAACCTTGTCATCTCTGTCATTAATATCTAGACAGTCGAAACTCTCCTTGACATACAGGGCTACCCCATTGCCTCTCCTTCCTTGTCTGTCCCTTCGGAAGAGTTTATAGCCATCAACTGCAGCACTCCATGCGTGTGAGTCATCCCACCGCGTTGCCATGGTGGCAACCATATCATAGTTTTCCAGATGGACAATGGCTTCCAGCTCCTCCTGTTTGTTGCCCCTGCTGTGTGCACTGGTGTAGGTGCCCTTCGTTTGGGCTACTGATCCTGCCACCTTTTTGGTGGGAGAAGCCCTAATTCCTATGAGACTATTCTCAGGCACTTCCCTAGTTTCTGTCACATCAATAACCCTTGGGTCTTCGGTGCATGTAGTACACTTCTCAAAAATGAGGTCACAGTTCGTTCATAAACTCATAAATAATTACAGCTAGTTCCAAATCTGTCATCTAAAGGAAAAAATGCAGTGTAAATATTCTGAGGTTTTTCCTATTCAGG
>NW_010243103.1:35920-54704 GCF_000690775.1 Eurypyga helias | reverse complement strand
GGGGGGGGGGGGGGGAAGAGATAGAGATAGGATACAATGTAAAATGAGAAACTAATGCTGCTTTTGTCCATTTAAAATCAAATAGAAGACACACATATACATATTAGGGATTCCTTATTTATATGCAGTGCTTACAAATAAGATAGTAGTACGGTACGCTGATTTCATCCCAATCATATGTTAAAATCTGTTATTATTGGAAAGTGATATCATTTCACAACAGTTAATTTATAGAACAAATCCCTCATCTGAAAGCAAAATGTAGGAATAATAAAGTATAGAAAATGTTGATAAAACCATTTTCATTATAATCCTATTTCATTTCCAAGTTTTAAAAATGGTTTCTATTTCTCATTATTTTTGTATCTGTCTTAACAAAAAGAAACTGTTGGATGCTCCACTGTTACTGTTGGATGCTCCACGAGCTTTGAAATGCTTGTGAAGCACCCAAATGCTGTTGGATGCTTTCAAAAAAAAACCCAAACTAAACAAAAAAAACCCACAAATGAACAATTAAATGCTTGAGAACAGAATACTGATTTTTCTGCATGTGAAGAACTGGGAATGGGACCATTCCGAAGTACGGTGTCATCGTAATAGCTTGTAGTTTAATGTGCAGCTGTACTGCCATGAACATGACTGAAGACGCGGTGGTGGTGGTGTTTTGGAAAGACTGATAATGCCGACCTTATTTTTTATATATTTCACACTGTTTTTAAGAAAGCGGACTTGGTTTTGTGAAATACGTTGTACATAGTGAATTGGTTAACTTGGGATGATGCTTTAAAACCCCAGTGGAACCCCTCCACTGCTAAACAGGTTTTGAGGCGCTTGAAGCCAAGATGACATTTATAACGTAGGCATAATTTCCCGTAGTGATTTATTCCTCTTAGTTCACTGTTTCTTACGATAATGGTATGATTTCAAGAAGAAATTTTACTGTTACCATAATACACATCACATCAATATTACCATCACCTCTTTATGCTTTTTACCATTCTTATGACGAAAACGGGAGAGAAATTTTCAGTCAGGTGACAGGATGACAAGTACAGGGAGACTGAGACACACGTTCATCTCTAAGTCTAAATTCATACAGGATTTATTGTTTGTTCTCTCTGTCATGTCACTTCCTTCTTAAGTGTTTTCTCCTGCATGAATTCTACTTACCATGTGGAAAAAAATGATCCTGGGAGCAATGAGCTATAGCAGGTGGGATTTATTTCTATTACAGTGGCAGACTCCCTCCGTCTTGATGGCATGAGTTTCAACTCCGCTCTGTGGCATAACTGGAGAGTAACAAAACTGTTCTTTAAAAATTGTATTTATATTACCTTTTGCTTAAATGCAGTTTAGTTAAAAATGAATTGTGGACGCATCTACAGGGATGTTGAAGAAGCTTCCAGAGCTAAGAAATTTCCATCTCCCACTGGAGAGGACATGGAATAGTGTGCTGTAGCAATAAGCTTCTGAAAAACTATTATTTGTAATGCCTGGGGTTTTTTTTTGCCTGTCTGTCTGTCTTTCTGTTTTCATTTAGAACCAAGACAGTATTTTAAGCACTGACAGAGAGAGAAGATATCCATACCTACTACCAATCCCCTAGGCCTTCTTGTTTCCCACAGTACAGTTTACAGTAAATATATTCATGATGCTTTATTGTCTTAAACTCTGAAATTAGTTATCGTTTTACCATGACACTGCCATCTGAATCTATAATCTGTGATCCTTCTTTCATCTGTTGAAGTGAAACATTTCTTCCAGGCAAGATCTTAAATGCACTGCTCTTTGCCATAGCTTTCCTCATATAGTAGAAGCATGAAAGTTTCCTGTTGCAGTCAAAATTAACCATTCATGTTTGTGGGCACTTAATTTTTTTTTTCTCCTTAGGTACCTGAAAGTATTTTTACAGAAAAAAATCCCCACATAGAAAATGCACTGTAGCAGTACAGTTCTGAATCGTTCCTTCTGTGTTAGTCTGTACCTAAATATGAAGCAGAACTGACAAGGCTAAACCAATAAAAAGGGTGCAGGAGAAGGAGTGCTCAGCAGTTTCTTGGGGGTTTGTTTGGTTGATTTTTTTATCAGTCCTTCAGACAAGCTACAGAGGAAGCTAATGCATCGGTGTGTGAAGGGAGGAGCAGGAAGAAAGAAATCAATTTTTGTTGTTGTTTTTTGAGTTGTGTAAAAGTTTGCTTGGGAAAATACGAAGCAATTTGGGTCGAATTATTACTAGTAGGTATTTTGTGAAGTGGTGCATTAACATATTTTTCCAGTGCTTTTCTAGAACAGGGTCTTTGAATAAAAGCATATTCAGCAGGCAAGATGGCTTGGGGGTGGGGAACGAGGGGAAAAAACATTCTCGCCCATTATCTGTACATGGTAGGTAGTTGTTTGATTCTCGCTTATAACGTAGTTTGTCTAGCACTGATGGCACTGAACCTGCTGTTGGTGAATACAGGAAGATAGCTATGCCTGTGCCACAAAGTTGGTCTTAGAAACGAATGCCTTATTTCTAAATGTTAAAGCCAGATATAAGACACAAATTATAGGATGGACTGTGTATTTTAACCCTAATCTCCTTCAGTCTGAGGAAGACCTAAAACCTAAACCTTTAATTCCTGGGCTCAGAGTTCTTTGCAAAGCTTATCTCTTGCTTGTGTCTGGTTCCTGTACTAAGAAGAGGACTTTCTGTGGTGTCTTATGTCCAATTTCTGGAGAACAGGTAGCTCCTCACTCAGGAATCACAAGCATTTAATCACTTTGGGGAGTGTCTGTGTTTCCAGAGGAGGAAAGTAGATGGGCTTACTTAGTTTCTGAATTGCTCATCAGAGAAGTCTGTCTCTTTCTTTTGCCTGTATAAGATTATAGGCACTTGTGTTCAATACCACAGACCGCTTTCCTGGGGCGGAGAGGTTCATTTTCAGCATACTCTCAAAGGTTAAAATATCGATGTCAAGTTAATACTAGGTTATGTTGAATGTCTCCATCTTGTTAATGAGAATTTTTCTCTGTCCTTTCTTACAGTTGGAGATGGAAAAATCTCAGTTACAGAATCTTGAGCTGGAGCACAAAAAGCTATCTGCTCGTCTTGAAGAAGAACGTGGAAAGAATAAGCATGTAGTATTGATTTGTAAGCAGTTGTCTGGCCGAATTGTAGAGGAAGCCCAGAAACTGGAAGAAGTGATGTCAAAATTTGAAGAGGAAAAGAAAAAGGCCGCTGAATTGGAGGAGTCTCTTGCAGCTGAGAAACAAAGGAGTACACAAATGGAAGCTCAAATGGAAAAGCAGCTGTCTGAGTTTGACACAGAGAGAGAGCAGTTGCGTGCCAAACTCCATAGAGAGGAAGCGCATACCAATGACCTCAGAGAAGAGAGAGATAAGATGATCAAAATGATTGAGCAATTAAAGAAGGAGAATGAAAGTAAAGCTAATCTTTCTCTTAAAAATAAAGATAAAAATAAAGATAGGAATCTTGTTTCTGTTTCTGTTGAAACAGAAGAGCCAAGTTCAAGAACTGTTGCCTGCCAAACAGATACTGTAGTGATGGAGGGTAGCACAGAAAATGTGAAGAAGTTGCCTTTGACTGTATCTGTAAAGCCTTCTGCAGTGAACCCTCTAGCATCTGGCAATACAAAAATGAATGTGTGCACCAATGCAGCATTTGTGAAGCCTGTCATTGATCGGCAGTCTTCATCCAGTGAACTTGTCCCTCCCACAACTCCTGCTCCGACACAGAATCAAAACAGAATTGAGGAAAATGGACCAAGTACAGGCTCATCACCTGATTTACCAAGTAGCACTTCCCCTTTTTCAAACAGCAGTTCCCTTTGCACGCCTGCAGCACCGAGTGCCGCAGCTCAGAATCCTTCGCTCACCTCGTCTATGCACAGTCTGCATTCACCATCTGCCAACACTGCTGGGCATCCGGGCCTAAATCCACGAATCCAAGCAGCTAGATTTAGGTTTCAAGCGAATGCGAATGATCAAGACCAAAACGGGAACACAACCCAAAGCCCTCCCTCAAGGGACGTGTCCCCTACTAGTCGTGACAACCTGGTTGCCAAACAGGTAGCTCGGAATACCGTTACCCAGGTCCTGTCGAGATTTACAAGCCCTCAGGGCGGCACTCCATCGCGGCCGGGGACGTCACATTCGGTGGATGTTGGCACTTACCCCCCAGTTGGTAAAATGAGTTTAAAGACTCCCAGTGTATCGAGAATTGACAGAGGAAATCCGCCACCTATTCCTCCTAAAAAACCAGGGCTTTCACAAACTCCTTCTCCACCACACCCACAGCTTAAAATTTTAATGGATAGTGGTCGATCCCCAAATACAAGTGCAAAAACTGACAGCAAAACCGTGACCTCACCTCTTTCAAGTTCACCACAAGGAATCAGGGTAATAAATGAGGAAATTATTTCTAAGTCCTCACCTCAGCTGCCACCAAAACCTGCTATAGATTTATCTGTGGCACCTGCAGGCTGTGCCATACCAGCCATAGCCTCATCTCAGGTGGGTGCCTGGCCTTCCCACTTCCCTGGACTGAACCAACCTGCATGTTCAGAAAATTCCTTTGTCATTCCCACCACCATTGCCTGTAGCTCCTCCATAAACCCTGTTAGTGCTTCATCCTGTAGACCATGTGATTCAGACAGCCTCCTGGTAACAGCATCAGGTAAAGGGATTGATATGCTACAAACTGTCTCCCTCTAAAATAATGTTTTGGTTTTCCTCTGCGTCTCGTTTGCTTTATTTATCTTTTTATTACTTTCTCTTTTTTACTTTCTGAAAGCTGAAATTTTTATTTATATTTTTTTCCACATTCCAGGGGTATGGGAAGTCTTTTGCTGATTATAATGTTATAAATTAGCTTGCTTCTTCAAAGAGGTATCCAAATTGAAGGCTTTTTTTTTAAAGGTAAAGAGGAATAATGTTTAAAAGTAAATGGGCTGCAGGTTACAATATATTAGAAAACCTCATTTTTTTCTGTTTGCTTTTTTAGCAGGTTTTTGGTTGTGGGTTTGTTGGGGTTTTTTTTTATACTATAATTTTGGACTTCAAAATGCTTTCTCAGCCTGAAATAATGTTTTGAAAATTGTCACCGCTGGTGATCTTCCATGGAATAGATATTTCAGTGCTCTGTGAATCTTTGAGGAAGCAGTGCGTAGCTGGGGCCACTGGATTCTCCTGTGGCATTAGGTGGTGGCACATGAAGGTACCTAATTGCCTGGATAACCGCACACTTTCAAGTGTAGCACTTCTTACCTACAGAGTATGCTTCATCCTTGCTTCTGTTTTTCTATAGTTCTTCTGGATGTTACTTGTAGGCTTTGTTAATACTTGTGTGTGGCATCTCACGGGTTTGCTTCAACAGATAGCAACAAAGTTTTGCTGCTGGAGGGTTAAAATCCACACGTTAAGCTGGTAACTCTGTCTGTCGACTTAGCGCGTGTATCTGCTGTTCCTTTTGCGTTGTGGCGGGGACTTATTTGTGTGCTTACCATGCTGCTAGCTTCAGGGTGTCTTCTGGATGGCAATTAACTGGACAAAGACGGCCCTGGCCTGCCTTTCTGTTAATTGTCGATCTCCTGTAAATCTTTTTGGTCGGCATATTTCACTGCTGGGATCAATAGCACTGGGACGTTACGCAGAAGCTCCTCTTCAGCCTGTCTTGCTTGCACTGCAGTGAGGAAGACGGACACACAGTTATGGAACACTTCAGACCTTTGTCAGCATTGGAGGGTGTTTGAATGGTCTTATTCTCAGTTCAGTTACAGTACTTCAGTCCCCGTATCATCATCTACGGGGTGTAAAAGCCCGGCATAGCTGGGCTTTTCCATCCCACAGCCAAGCCCTCTCTGTTGGTTGCTGCACCGCTGCCTGATGAGGCAGTTGAACTCACTCACTGGTCTTGGGGAAGCTGTTCCAAAAGCAGCGTGTGGCAAACTCCTACCTGTATACACAGGAGATTCCAGGGCTCACGTTACTAAGGAATTTTTGTTCCCATTCCACTTCATTGAGGACTTCCTGCGTGTTTCTGGAGTAACCTAGTCGTTTGGCTGTGGCACTATGCTGTCAGAATCCTCTCTCCTTTCTGAACCATGCCGTAAAAATACGCACTCAGAAGTCTGACTTCCCATTTGTCTGCTACTTTCTCAGGGTTAACAACTGTGGGATTTGGTGGCTGCCTCTTGCTTTGCTGTTTTTCATATGGATGTCCTGAATTTTTATCTTAAATTCTTATTCCTAGCTGAGTCTGATAGTAGGTCATTAGTCTTCCAGTATTCTAGATATTCTCCAGACCTCATTTGCCTTCGGGTGCTATTAGGCTTCTTAATGGAATTAAAATTACCACCCTTTGACCTCGTAACTCCATGAATTGTTATCGCTTTAGTTTGTCCTTCGAGGCATAAACGTTTTTCCTAGGATGACAGTCGGCCTTTTAAGTTGGACTCCTCCATCCAATAGTCAGTCTCTGTTGCTTGTGAAATTTGTGACCGTTCTCAGAGGCAGTTCTCAAAGATAAGGTTTTTGTCAAAAACTTAGTTTTTTTTACATTGTGCTGGGTTTTGTGTTCAGATTGCCTTTCTTCATTTACACTCCACGTGCTTCTTTCTGGCAGGGGTGGAAATGTGGGTTCATTTAATCCATTTATAACCGTTGCTCTGAACATTTGACACCGTTACTGTTTTGCAAGTGGCAGAGCTCTTTGTGAATTGTTGCAATTACAAAGGGGAAGCATACCCCATAATCTCAGCTCTGCAAAGAAAGATAGCCTAAGCTCTAGGTAGTGGTCTAGATAATGTGGTCAGTAATGCCTGAATTCATGTCACTCTCTTTTTTTCAGTGCGACCTCTTGGGGTGAACACCATCTAACAAACTGCAAATATTACTGAAACCTCCTTCACACATCTGCATTTTCATTCCCTCTGGGCAGAGATTCAGTTAGTTTTATTAATGTTCCGGTTGATTTTAA
This sequence comes from Eurypyga helias, assembly GCF_000690775.1. Lineage (NCBI taxonomy): Eukaryota > Metazoa > Chordata > Aves > Eurypygiformes > Eurypygidae > Eurypyga > Eurypyga helias. The sequence continues at coordinate 47,725 of NW_010243103.1, read as the reverse complement.
TCAGCTTCATTTATTTTTTTCAGAAAATGTTTAGAATTTCAATTTTACCTTCAGTTAAAGCAGAGCATGGTGAAAGCTGATTCATATTTTATTGCATAGTAAGTAGTGAGCTTCAATCAGAATTTGTTAACATTTTCAAACAACACTGCAAAACCAATTTAACATATTAAGAAGACATTGAAAGAAGCCTCCATTTTTATATTTTTGTTTTCCAAGAAATTCGTGTTTCTTTCTTCTGACCATGGGGTCAGAATTGTTGCTAATAGCCTGATCAGTCAGGTATTCTATTCATTAATTTAAAACCAGTTTCCTAGTTAGCTCGGATTCCTTGAAGAACACATCAGCCTTATTTTCAGTAAGGGAGCGTCTGGGTTCTCAAAGGAGCAGCTCTCAAGAGCGAACTTAAAATCAGAGCACCAATTGCTTCCATTCCGCACCCTGCCAAAGGAACATGGCGGTACCTTTTAGAGACGGGGCACCGTACTTATTCATTAATTTAAAACCAGTTTCCTAGTTAGCTCGGATTCCTTGAAGAACACATCAGCCTTATTTTCAGTAAGGGAGCGTCTGGGTTCTCAAAGGAGCAGCTCTCAAGAGCGAACTTAAAATCAGAGCACCAATTGCTTCCATTCCGCACCCTGCCAAAGGAACATGGCGGTACCTTTTAGAGACGGGGCACCGTACTACGTGTTGCTCTTCTCATCTCAAAGGAGCAGCTCTCAAGAGCGAACTTAAAATCAGAGCACAAAGAGACCAGCTTTTGTCATTAACGTTGAACAGACTGCACGTAGTGAAATTACGATGAACATTTATGGCCCAATTCAAAATCTGCGACAGTGTTTTCATTAACTTCAGCAGCCGTTGAACTGGTGCCAAAATGCTTCTGCTCTGTTTGGACTTCCTCGGTTCAACGGCTGTAAGACTTCAAAATGGAAACGAAGGCAGGCAGTTGGATTTCCATACCCCTGGGACTTCTGCTTTCACTTTCTTCTGGGTTTTGCGCTTTTTATGTCACTCTTCAATGAAGTTTTATTTTGCTCATTTCTGTAACGATTGATTTATTCTCTCTATACAATTGGCTTCGAAGTTAAAAGTGTGTGGGGGGTGAGGGACTGATCTGGGCTCTGAAATTAACCACCTCACATTCTGAAGCTGATGCCAGAAGCTGTTCTTGTCTGTCCCTCTGCCCTTCATCACTGCATGCCCTACACACTTTCACCGATGCTTCACGCTTCCGGACTTTTTGCATCTGTAACCATGTACTTTCCTTATTGGTATTTCCTAACGTTGCTGTGTTTTGTGGAATGAATTCAGCTTTATTCTATTGCTTTACGCTGATAAAAGAAGCTGAAGTTAGGTTTGTGTTATTACCTGCTTTTTGTATCTTTCTTTCAGTAGAAGGTTTTCATCTAACGATAACCTGGTGTGCAGGATTTCATCAGTGAATCGCAACAACATATTTTTCATTTCAAAGAGTTGAAATGAAAGTTAAGACACCACATATGGCACCCAAATAAAACCCTCTTTTATTCTGGAATTTCTGTTGATGACGCTTTAAAAGAAAATGGGAAAAACTTACATTGTTTTCAGTACGGAAGGGAACCCAGAATTACTGTTCGTATTACAAAACTACTTGGGAAAGTGAACTTCATGCTTGAAGCTTAGCGTCGGGCTCCCAGAATCCCCCCAGATAATTCCAGTGTGCCTTGGACAAAGAATGTTAGCATCTGGAGTGCCACCCTAGCAGCATCCACTGTCAGTTAACTACCACGGCACGACAGGCAGAACTACACAGGTACCATTTAAAATCACTGATGCATACAGCAACAGCTGCAGCACCCTTAGTTTCAAAGAATAGCAAAAGGTTGGAAAAATAAAACCACTTTTCTGATGGAAAGAAAGAACAAAAGTTATTCTTCAGACTTCTGGGGATTTTGTAAGAGTTAACTGTAAGTGCAAATAGATACAGATTTTTTTATCACTTAAAGAATGGAGTTTGCTTACTATTTACAAACTTCAGAAAACCCTCAAAAACCTCTGATTAAAAATATTGGAGAAACAAATACTAATAAGAGTATTAATAGCCAGAATGTAGCTTCAGAATTGAAGTTGGATGGAGTGAACTTTACAGTCTGTCGTCAGTTTAAAGTTGCATTTATAAGGTAACTTCACAGCTGTAGTGACGACTTCTTACAGTCAGTGTCGAATCAGTAAGTTGAAAATACTGGAAAAATATGTTTTCTTTACATCCTGAACTAGTAAACTTAATTTGAAATTACTAATTCAGGTTACATTAGAAACAAATATGAAAATACTCCAAGCATTTCTTTTTGTGGTTGTTTTGAACTGGGTTCTTCATTGCGGCTGCTCAGGTGATGGATTCTTGTCTGGACCTTAATTAAAATTTGACTGGATCTTGCAAGGTTCCCAGATCTATTGCTTCTGTGGAACTCTAACTTCCATATTTCATTTCATTTTTCCAAACTGCAGAGCAGATCATCCCAGCATAGTAGAGCTACTGCCACGCGTCTTTTCCGGTTCTAGGTGTTGGAGGTTGGATGGCCCTTGATCAGCTTGGTGGAGCTGGAGGTCGTGCCCTGCAGCTCCTCTTCAGCCCTGGGGGCTGTAGAACTACAGTGAAAGCTGCGTAAACTTGCTTTGTATTGTCAGATTTCAGCCTCATAAAATAGCTTGTGTGTGGCCACGGAATACAAAGTTCGTCAAGAAATACAATGCGGATTTTCTAAATGTAATAAAATAAGAAAAGGAAAAATCTTTCTTCTATTTTCTTTTGCAGTCCTTGGTCAAAGAAGAATGCACAAAATTTTCTATGCCTTATGCAGCAAACTTCATATTCTTAACAAACTCCCTTCTAAAGCTGATAAGTAACGAACAGCACATTTAACCAAGATAACTCCTAAGCTTTCAAAGCTTTGAAGTGAATATTATTTTTTAACAGGGTGACTTTCATTCGTAAATTTTATAGAATCTATTACTCATTCATACTGGAGCATTTTATAACACATTGTTTAAGTGTCGGTGAGTGCAAGGAACATTACCGTAAGGTACACTTCAGTCAGATATATTTATTTCTGTATTATTTGCCTAACTGGTTTCTACATTTTTTGAAAACACATTGAAAGATGCTTAAAGTTATTAAGACCACGTGTGATTTTTCTGTAGACCTGCAGGTGAGATATCAATACTGAAGTTTTTCACCAAGACTGTAAAGGATGAGATTTCATATGAAATTTATTTGGCCTTTTTTTTAAAACTTTTTTTAGATACTTTAGAAAAAATTCCCAGCATAGGAGCAATTAAATTAAAACTTGTGTAAGGCTTTCGGTAGTTTCTGGATTTTAATAGTATACATTTTTTGAGACATCCAGCTGCTACCACAGTTCATAAGTTTCACGTTAACCTTTTGCAATGGAATCTGTTCATTTGCATTAACAGTTGTCACCCTTACCTGCAGATTTTACTCTTCAGAATACCTTCTGATACATAGACAAAGCGTCATCACAAAACTTGCGCTGAACTAACGAATCTTGTCATTTTGAAGATCCTCTTTGATTTTTAAAGGCACACAGAAAAAGCAAAGCTTTATTTATGCGTCTTCCATCTAACTTCTGTTGCTTTAACTCACAGGCTGGTCTTCCTCCCTAACCCCTTTGTTAACAAGTGGTGGTCCTGTCCCCCTGGGTGGCAGGCCCACTCTTCTTCACCAAGCTGCTGCCCAGGGAAATGTCACTTTATTATCAATGCTGCTTAATGAAGAAGGACTGGACATTAATTACTCTTGTGAAGATGGCTATTCTGCCTTGTATTCTGCTGCTACGAATGGACATACAGGTAGGTGATTCTAAGTTTTGTTACGATATACAAATCAAATAATGAAAGCTTTTTTCGTGAGTTTTAAATAGTTAGGTCAGCTGCCTGTCATTTAAAAATATGAAAGTGAAACTGAGACATGCAGATTATGTGACAGAAGTCATAGTATAGCGTGTATGTAAGCAATACCTTTGGAGACAAGATTTTGGAACACAGAAAGCATTCTTGCTTGTGGTAGCATTCTGCAGGAATAGCCATTCCAATTCTCCCTTCCTATAAAAAGCCACCAGACATCGTCACCACATGTTCTGTGACAAACCAAAGATCTTTTGTAGCAAAGGCAATTTGAAAGAACGGGCTTTCCTCTACAGGGAGTAAGCAGGAAAGAATAGGTCATCAGCAGTGTTTTGATCTCCTGCAGCAGCAGTGCAGATGATGGAAGATGGTTTCAGAGTAGTGTGTTATTTGGGAAATAAAATGAACTGACTGTATTTTTGAGGCAGAGGAAATAGCCTTAGTTTGCCCTACTGAGATACCATTTTTCTTTTTCTTTTCCCCACTACTCCAACCCTCAGTCTGGAGGAGGCAGCATGTCGGAACCTTTCAGCAGTCTTCATATATTATAAATATATTGATGAGATGAGGCAAATCAGAGAATGGTTTGGAAGGGCCCTTAAAGACCATCTAGTTCCAACCCCCTGCCATGGGCAGGGACACCTTCCACTAGACCATGTTGCTCAAAGCCGCATCCAGCCTGGCCTTAGATGTTACTAAGAGATACGAATTTCATGGATAAAACCTCCAGGCAATAATTTCAGAGTGTTAACACAAGGCTCTCAAACAGCAGCCTTCTTTAAAATTCCAGAACATGTTACTGTATTTTTTTTTTTTTTGTACTTACGTAAAAACATCCTAGATTCTTGTACAGCAAATGGCATCATTATGCCGTTTTGGACCCTAAATATGAGATCCACCAATACCAATGACAAAAATTCCACTAATTTTTAGTAAAGACAAGATTTTACTTCACAGTAAAAGGTCAAATTTAGTGTGTTTAAAGCTACCGCTTTTGAGGGCACTTTGTGGTTTTATTTAACAATGGATTTGTTAGTGACACAATTAGAAAACCCTGGTACAGTGTTTAAGAGAGTATGTAGGGAGACTGTTCCATTATTTTTCTCAAGTATCTTAAAAATCAGAGTAAGTTAGGATACAAAAGCCATAGCTAGGCAGATAGTGTACATTTTTCTCACATGTTCAAGTTTAATTTTGCTACCAGGCGTAGGGATAGGAGGAATCTTCCCTTTGTTCAGAATGCTATGATTTGTCTTTGCTTGCTAGGTGCTGTGGTTTACTTTGTAGGAACATCTGGGCCTTTTCATCTGACAGATTCTTTGCTGTTGCCAAGACTCTTAAAATATTGGAAAAGTTCTTTATTTTATTTTCTTCCTTTGCCATTTTTTTCCCAAGCTTTTAATTTCAGTAGTAAGAGCCCAGGTTTATTATATTGCGTGGATTTATTTTTCTCCCCTCACTGAATGGGTGTTCTGTGGATCCTTGTAGGCTTACATCCATTTATCACTGGTGGTGTTCGTGGGAGACTGTAATTGACCCAATTCTTCTTCACCCGCCTTGTATTCCTGAAATGTTGCGAAGCAAATGCCCTGATTCTCAGTTACAGTTACTGAACAGCTCTTACTGACAGCAAAGGCAATTTGGTTTCTTGTTTTATTGTCAGCATTTCAAATAAGGAGGGTGCTTGACAGAAGCATGCACACACAATAATGAAAACAAAAACGTGCATATTCATCCTGTAATAGGTTAATATCTTTCACTTTTTAAGATAAAAATGTATATTACAAAGGTTCTAGTGCTCCACTGAGAGTTGACAGGATGTGAAAAACACTTTGTTGTACAAATCATCACATTTTAGCGACTGACTGGACAATATGAATTCTGAATGAGAGAATCACACACCAGCAGTACTGATGTCTCCTTGCTATATTGTGTGAAAATGGAGAGTAGTAGATTTCTAGTATTTTTGGGGAAAGCTTTTCATGCTGCACTTCAATATATGATCCTTTCTTTGTCACTTACGGTTTGTTCCTGAGTGCTTGGATAGATGCAGCTCTTCAGAGTGGAGACTTTCGAAAGCAACTGTATGTGAAGATACCTAGGTTTAAGAAAGAAAGTGCAGGAATAAAACTCTTCTTTTTAAAAAGTCCTTTTTACTAGCTTTTTATAACTAACCAGGTGAAAAGGAATGACAGTGATGTAATTTTAAGAAGGATAAAACAATTTATTCTACAGAATTTTTTGTTGTGTTGAGTAGGATTGCCAGTGGTAAGTTCCCATCTTCTGGCTGGGTTTTATTCCTTAGAATCATAGGAGCATTTAGGTTGGAAAAGAACTTTCAGATATCAAGTCCAAGCGTAAGAGTTAACCCATAAGCTTGCTCTGGTAGGTGATGACGCCGTGATTTAATTTATTGAGAATATTTGTAACCTGGAGTTAGTTACTGAATAGATGCAGAGGTTTCTAGGATCCCTTGGTTCTTCTCACTCAACTAACCAGATTTCCCGATTTCTTCTGGGAAATAGTTGCCCAGAAGAAAAGGGTAGCTCTGGACTTGTTAAGAGCCAGCATTGTGAGTACCTGCCTCCCTTCAGAAACAAACAGCATGTTGCAGGGAGTCAGGGAAGAGTGGGAAGTGAATGACCTCCACACGTCTTCGGTGAAGAAACACACAGTATTTGCGATGTGCAGGTGACCAGAGAAAGGTGAAGCACATCGTACCCAGCATGACGGCGGCAGCTGTTACGTGCTCTCAGCCCAGTCTGTAGAGAAAATTGAGTTACACAAGAGAGAAGTCTAATATTCTTTCCTGATCTGCCCTGTTTGCAAACTGCGTAGCCTTCCTGTTCATAAACAGTTGCCTTTTGAGAGCGGCCGCCGCGGGTTTCTGCAGCACACGAAGCTCATAGCAGCTGCTTTGTTCCCTGCACACACTGTCCCCAGTTCTGCAGGTCTGAGAGCGCAAACTTCGCCCTGAAAATATACGCTCAAAGCTTCCTTTGTGTTTTAGTGGACATGAGGAAACGGTTGGTTTTGTGATTTAACCACCAGATTAGGACAGCTGAACAGATTGTTTTGTCAGGCTCTCTTGGTCTGAGCCGTTCGCAAAGCAGGAGCCCCTTTGGTCTGTTATGCACTCGGTAACATGTACAGTACTTCATCAGCTGATCTATCTGCCTGTCTGCATTGAGTTGCCAGTCCTGACCACGCACGAGGTGGTTGAGAAAGAGAGGATGAAATCAGAAGAGTTCCTGAGACTGAGAGATGTGAAGAGAATAGTAATAATATCCTTTGGACTCAGCTGTGTGCTAATCACGTGCATTGATGGTATAACCGGTTCTCTTCTGTCCTGGGTTTTTGGAGGCTGTGGCATCCCAATTGATAGGAAAAACTGGAATGATGTGGGAAGTAGAAAGGAGTGAGGTGCAGAGACATACAGCTACATGGAGTCAGCTCTGCCAAGCCACTGGCTGTATCCGCATGGTGTTTGCCAGCACTCTGGAAGAACTAACTACCCAGCTGTGGTGGAGAGCAGTAAAGTCTCCAGGTGTTTGTGCTAATAAACTCCCAGGTTTTGCTTGTGCTTTGACCAAAACCTTTAACTGAGTGACAACATAAGCATCTGCCCTGTGCCTGCCCTTCCACCCAGTCCCCTCCACTGTCGATTACTTCTGTGGCAGACAGCAGTGGACTGGAGTTAATGAGCCTGGATTGACCCAAATCACCCTTCCCCAAATCCCAATCAAAAGTTCATCCGGAGGACCCAGGCTTCTTGGAGACCACTGCTCTTTTTCATGATGTGCCACCCCCACAGGTCACGTAGGCCTCACTAGCTCACACGGTCTGCCTTACGGACGCAGCTGTATTTCCTCATGCTTGCACCTAACCCTGAGGATAAGGAGCTCTTGCCAGTGGTCTGCATCAGAAACAGTATTTTCATGTAGATCAACCGCCACCTGAGTGACCTGTCAATCGATAATTGTGAGTTAACCGCACCTTTTTAGAAAAGTGGTCTTGTTCTGTGCATTCTTCATGGCTTTTGCGTGGCTGACGTGTGCTTTATGGAGACACCAACGAGTATTCTAGCCGTGTTCTTGAAATTGCTGGAAGAACGGTTTTTTCAACATCCTTCATAAACTTTAGAAGTATTCTAGGATGTCAAGCAGGAATCTGTGTTTTCCAGCTAATTGTTTAATAGAAGACTGGGGTCGATGGAAAGAAGTCATTGTTAGCAGAGTATTTTTTCTGTTGCAAAGTGATTGAAAATATAATTTGATTTGAATTGGTGTTATCTTACAAGTGGAAGTGCTAGGTGAGGCAGTTAACAGAGAGCTTCTTTCTGACTTGAAACTACTACGGGTGAAGCCCTGGAAGTTTATCCTCACAACCAACTTTAAAAAAAAAAAACCACTAAAATCAGATCACATTACTTATTTAAGAATTTAAGAGTCTTAATTGCAATATAATGATTTACAGTGTTTTACAATATTATTTCTTAGTTTTAACTTATTTATTCAATCAACTCCAGAAAATCTGTATTAATATATGAAAGAATTGTAACAGGAGTAAATACGTTCAGGAGCATTTTAGATTGATTTCTAAGCAGTCCTAAATACATGTTTCTGACAGGTAAACTTCATCAGCTTAGCTCCAAGATCTTACCCAGTGCTGGAACAGAGTCATAGAATCACAGAATGGTTTGGGTTGGAAGGGACCTTAAAGACCATCTAGTTCTAACCCCTCTGCCATGGGCAGGGACATCTTCCACTAGACCAGGTTGCTCAAAGCCTCATCCAGCCTGGCCTTGAACACTTCCAGGGATGGGGCATCCACGGCTTCTCTGGGCAACCTGTTCCAGTGCCTCACCACCCTCTCTGTGAAGAATTTCTTCCTGATATCTAATCTAACCCTCCCCACTTTCAATTTAAACCCATTACCCCTTGTCCTGTCACTACAGGCCCTTGTACAAAGTCCCCCCCAGCTTCCTTGTAGCCCCTTCAGGTACTGGAAGGTGCTATAAGGGCTCCCCAGAGCCTTCTCTTCTCCAGGCTGAACAAGCCCAACTCTCTCAGCCTTTCCTCACAGGAGAGGAGAATGCACTCAGCTTGCTCAGAAATGAGGTCAGGAGCTTATAATTGGTGTTCAGCTGAGCTGATTTTCAAAGTAGTATTTGCAACTACATAAGAATTGTTTTAGTTTGGTCTAGAACCAGTTTCAAGGAAATAGATGAAGTATTTTCTTCAAACTTAATTGCATCAAATGATACTCCACTTTGTGGATGAAAAGCGGTCTAATTACTGTGTAATTAATTATCTTAATTTAGCTGTAGGATGGTGGAATCAGGCTGGTACTATTTTTTTGCGTGTCATTTTGGAAATGTATGAGTGGGAATGGTCTGGGGAGGTTGGAGGTTGTCAGCTTATCTTATCTGTTCTTGCAATCCCACGTCAGTGTCCTGAAACAACAGGCCAGCCTGTTGAGTTAGGTGTGTCTTGTGAGCCTCTTCCCCGGGGCTGTCATCTCTGGGGTGTCTCACAGGACTCTGCTGCCTTCCAGGGCTGCTGGAAAAGTCAAAGCGCCCGCCTTAGAGATACATAAATTAGCTGACACCGTGGGAGTCGCCAGCAATGGGCACAGATTTGGATCCCAGTAGAACCCAACCCCGGCCCTTTTTGCAGGAGGGTGGCAGTGTCCCCAGGGAGTCCTGCTCACCTCTCTCCTGCAGACTGCTTCCAGAGCTGCTACTTCAGCGCCCTGAGGCGCACGTTGTGCGGTCAAAAGACTGGTTGGTGTTGCCCCTTGAGTAGGTTTTAACGTCTGGTAGTTTTAACCACTTGTGTCCCTCGCTTCAGTCTATGTTATGCTCCGTTCACAGACTGTGTGAGATTGCTGCTGTCTGCAGAAGCACAGGTTGATGCTGCTGATAAAAACGGCTTTACACCCTTGTGTTCAGCGGTCGCTCAGGGACATACCAAGTAAGTGCAGTCTTAAGATTTTGCCCATCAGCTATTACTCAGTTTGGTATTCTCTTTACATTATGGGGTTTTTTCATTACATCACTGTTGCAGTCTTGGGTATAAATGCATTTAACTGCCCTTTATTTAAAGCATCTACTGAAACTCATGTGCCATTCTGCTTTTAATATTTTCCATCTGGTTTGTTTCCAGTTCCCATTCTTAAGTTTGCTGAACATGTATTCTTAGTGACCACAATACGACGGTGGTCCATGTGGGTGTCATACCTTGGAGTGTCTTAATTTCCTTCCAGTTCTCAGCCACAATACAGGATTAACGGGGGAAGGAGGAAAGGAATTATTTCTGCACTGATTTTTTTTGAAGCGCAGAGAACTAGGAATGTCGTACTCGGAGACAAAAGAACGTTTATCTGAGTGGTCTCCTGAGTGATACGGAATCAAATACTTGAAACGACAAAACAGGTCTTTTTTAGGTTTGCGTTCTTTGATCAGTAACTTTGAAAAACAGGAATTTATGTGTAAGTCAAAGACTGTTTCTAAGGAAATTCTTCAAAATGTAATTACAGTAGTTTTATTTTTTGAAGCTCCTACTATTATACAGATTGGTGTTTTGTCACAGCATGATTGGAAAAACTATGTTGTCTTTTCATCCCGATAACCAGTACAGAAGAATTCATGCAGATGACTGGCTTTTTCCCTCCCTTTTCATCCCTTCACCAGAGGAGCTGAAGGCTGATGTTGTGTTTCTGTTCTGCAGCTTTACTGTGTATCAGGGAATTGTAGGAACTGGAACAGACAGTTGAAAGCAACCACTAGATACCCTCTTCCAGAGCATCCTTATCCAGATAAAACTGTTTCACAAATGCAGAAAGTCTTAAACAGCGTGACTAGGAAACTCTAACAGACTTTACCTTTGGTTTATGTATCTTTGGGTTTGATTATCTCTCGGTTTTGATTCTTTTAATACTGCATTTTACTATTTTTAGGGATTTTACTCTGATATAATAATTTGTTGAGGTCAGAGTCTTTGAGTGTTGTTATACTGTGATAGGCCCTGGCCCAACAGTGAGGAAGAGTGGGATCCCTGTCCTTTGCACAGTCCTCCATGAGCCTATAAGGATCATCAGGGATTCTTGCCACTTCTTAGAGGACGTCAAGCTTAGCAGCTAATGGGCATCTTGTACCGGAAGTCTTAATCCAAAGCTAGCAGATTCCCAGTAGGCCTTTCAAGCACAGGAATACATACTCAGTTAAACGTTTCAGTGTTTTGTGTAAAATGTGTAAAAACAGGTGAGTTGACAAGACCAAGCAAAACCACAGTCATCGTACTGGCTCAGCACAACACACACTGTAGACTTTGCTTAAACAGGAAGCTGTTTCTCTGGTTTACCCCACAACACCGGGCTGTGTCGTCTGCTGCGTTATGGTCGTGCAGACCCAATAGGCTTTTTCCCTAAGAGTGACCTACGTAGTGGGAAATCCCTAAACATTTTTCTTGACTTCCCTTTCTTCTTAGATTCTAAACGTGAGCCAGATTGTAAAAGTGAGTGGAGTAATAACAGTACGGCCAAAAATATTAGAGGGATCATGAATACTTTTGTGTGATTTGCTGGATACTTCAAAGTTCTGGCTCAGACAGTATCTGCAACAGGCAGACTTTGGGGCAGCAGTCTAGTCTGTCCCCTTTCAAGTGTTGTGCTGTGTAGTTGCTGTTAGGAGAAATGTTCGGTGTCATCTCCCATGCGGTGCAGGCCAGGCTGGCCTCGTCTCGTGGTTTAGGCCCAGCCAGCAGCAAAGGACCACGCGGCCGCACGCTGCAGCGGGACGGGGAGGACAAAGTACGAGGAAGGGCTGGTGGGTCAGGACAGGGACAGGGAGAGATCATTCACCCGTTATGGTCAAGGGAAAGACAGACTCGACCTAGG
>NW_010243103.1:1804-35889 GCF_000690775.1 Eurypyga helias | reverse complement strand
GAAGAATTTAATTTTTTTACAAATCAAATCAGAGCAGGATAATGAGAAGTATTCCCAAGACTTAAAACACCTTCCCCCCACCCCTCCCTTCTTCCCGGGCTCAGCTCTGCTCCCCATTTCCCTCCCTCCTCCCCTCAAGCAGCGCAGGGGGACAGGGGATTTAATACTTAGGGTTGTTTTCATCTGTAATTTCTCACGTGCTTATATTCTTATGTTTTGTCATCCTGTTTGCTGTACTGGGGTCTCCTAACTAGCCATTATATGGCAGTGCATTAGTTGCTTTGAGGCTTTACTGTTGATATCCTTCTGTTTTTATGGACTGATAAATACTGAGCCAGAGGGATGGGGAGTTGTCTGTGTTCAAAGCCATGGTTTGAACTGCAGAGGAAATAGACTGGAATTAAGATTTTCTGCAGTAGTGAGAGTTGCTGAAAAGCTGCATTTGGGGAGGGAAAAGGAGTCAGTGCTTGCACAGGAATCTGGAAGAAAACGGGACCGGCTGCTACCAGGTTATGAGGAAGTACAGGACCTTGGATTCAAACACCGGTCCCTAGTGAGTCAGCCTTCAGCACTCCACCCAACGTTCTGCCCTCCCTGATCCAATAGCTGCTCCCAGCACACCCCCGCGCCATCCTTCCGGAGTCGTCTCCATTCAGGGATCTGAACGACGGGTCATGCCGTGGCTGTTACTGTCCCTGCTAGTTCACTTCCCTCGGCCAGTGTCCCTTTTGCTGGTACCTAAAGGTAGTCCTCATCCTTCCTTTTGGGTTTCTTACTTTGTTCCTTTTAAAAATCATTTAAAATAGCAGGAGTCAGGAACTAAATGTTACCACTTTGTGCAGCTGAAGTTTTTTCTTAAGCAGTTTTTAGTAGCCTTGTGACACGAAATGTTTTGTATTCACAGGTTTTACATGCATCTGCGGTAGTTGAAGATTTGTGGGTTTAAAGGCAGCCGACTGTCTGTCTCGTACCTTTGTGTACGTGTAAAATTTCACCTCCCGCTTGTGCCCATGCGACGGGTGAAGTCACGGCTGGGCGTGTGACCTGTAGCATTGGCACCCTGTTAACCAAGATTCACGTGCTGTGAGTTATGCAGAGTTTTCGGCCGTCAAACCTAGTTTTATTACCCGTTTCCGTAGGTGTGCAGAATTACTGATCACCTGTCGGGCTGACGTTAACCACGCTGCTGAGAGGGGACAGACGCCTTTGTACCTGGCCTGTAAAAACGGACGGAATGGTTGTGTTAAGCTACTCTTGGAAGGTGGAGCGGATCGAACAGCGAAAACCAGTGTAAGTTAAAGTCGGTTGTAAAGCACCTGGTATAGCGCTGCGTAACTGAACGCAGCTGGGAAATAATTACATTAACATATTTAAAGTTTTCTTTAAAACTGGACTAAACCGTGTCATTTGAAATTAATATTTTGTTCTTCTCATCATACTTTCTGTGTTTGGTTTTGGTTTTGGATTTGTTTTTAAGCTGTGTATTGTCTCTAAAATCTCCTACATTATGTGACTTCCCTGTCATTTTACGTATTCCAGATTCCACCTGCAGTTTGCTGCCGACTTTTCTTTGGCACTGGGTTTGCCAAACAGAACTCCTCTGTTCCAACGTGTGTTTGAGGTGGACAAGTGGAGGGAGGGATTTTGCTTCCACGTTTTACGTTAGGGCGCTGTGCTGTTGCCCTTGAGGGGAGCCCCAACTGGCAACAAGTCACTGATTGTTAGAGTCACGTTGGTTTGATACCTGGGAAGGAAACAGTCTGAGGACAGCATGCGAGTCCTGCGTCACCTGGTCTCTTCTGAAGTTCTGAAGCGTCGGTTGGGCTGTCCTTGCAGAGAGCTCCACAGTCTTCTTTCTGCTCCATTTTCTTCCCTCTCTTTCCTCCACCCCAAACACATCCAAGGAACTGCTTTCCCCAAGGATTATGCCATCACACTTGCTCACCTTTTTCATTTCCAAACAGAGCCTTCCGTTCAGACTGGTCGCAGAGGTAAGTTCTGCAAACACTTCTCTGCGCGTTTGCTGGGAGTGTGCGTTTTGCTTCTGCTCCCTCAGGATGGCTGGTCACCGATTCACGCAGCAGTGGATTCTGGTCATGTCGACAGCCTCAAGCTCCTTATGTACTACAGAGGGCCAAACAGTGGGAACTCTCTGACGGACACAGAGCCTCATTTAGCCTACTTGGATCTGGAGAAGGGAGAAGACAACTGCAGCAGTAGAGTAAAGCCTGTTATTTCTGCAGACCTCATCAACCAGGCTGACAAAGAGGGCTGGACTGCTGCCCATATAGCAGCATCTAAAGGCTTTAAGGTCAGTCTGTGTGAACGTGTTACAGTAACCCCCAGAGTTCAGGCAAGATAAACCCTTCTTTTTTATCTTTGAAGAACTGGAACGTAGATGTCAAATCCAAGTTTGTTGTCTAGTTTATTGTCACACTTGATTTAACAGAGAGAGAGAGAATTCCAGTGGATAATTTACCCCAGAAGCTAGGGGTCATGTGGGGTGAATTGTCATACTGAAATGCCTGTTTCTCTGGGGACAACAGTGAAAAGAGAAAACATGATTAGTTGAGAATCAGGTTTTCAAAGTTAAGGTGAGGTGAATCCCACCCTGAATGCCAGTTCAGCGGGTGTCATGTACTTAATCTAGGTGTCAGATGGACAGAGTTTCCAGTTACAGTCAGGGAGGATTTAACTCTCAACAATTATTCCTGTGGGAGGGAGGGGAGGACAAGAAATTTGAGAATCGGATTTGTGCAGCAATACACTGTTTAATTTGCTATTTTGGGCAGCCTTTTTAGCAGGCAGTGAATAACTTCTGGCGGTTGGGATAACTGATAACATGGAGAATGACCTTACAGGTTTTAGTGGTGATAAACACAAAGGTTTATGGAAATTGAATATTACCTGATGGATTTGACAGCAGAAGCTTTACACTGATAACACTGACTGTTGGAGGGGTTTTTATTTGTATGACAGCTCTCGGTTAGACCTTCCTGTGAAACTTTTACCCAGGGAAAAAATAGAGGATACTAAACACAGAAGAGTGAATTTTAGGAAAATAGAGTCCAAGATTTCGAAAATCAGCTGGTGATTCCATGCCTCATTCAGTATCTGTCATCAAGTTTGCTTTTTTCCCTGATAAATGCACTATGGTAAATTCAAAATAGGCACAGATTTAAGATTCAGTTTATTAAAGTATGGGGTTTTTTTAGGGACCAGCCACTGCTTACTCGGCGTTTGGGCATTACAAACAGAGTCAGTGTTATATCACCAGTGTCTGTTTGGCAGGAATAGACTCTTACTTCAGTCTCCACTCACCTCGGCTCAGATGGAGGTTAAGGTATTTGTTACAGCCTGCAGATACCGAAGCAGCGTGCCATACGTTGCTGCTTTCCACAATAACAGAAACCTTAGGAACTTGGAAGTTAGGTTATACTGTCTCAAAAGAGGCTTTGGCTAGGTGTTCTCTGACAGCTCTGACACTGGAAGTCTTCACGTGTTCCTTTGATGAATAACTCATGGTTTGGGGTTTCTGAGCACATTCCAAGCCAACTGGTTAATGAGATCTCCACTGGGGGTATTCTCTCAGGTGACGAAGGCAATAGATGGCTGGCGGTCAGATTCCTGGTTTTGATGTTGCTGAGAGTTTACATAACTGTAGTTCATTAAATGCATTTATTGACTCGAGAGGTTTGGGGTATTAAGAAGGTAAAGAAAACTTAATAGCCATCTTCAAGCGCTGTTAACACCTCAACTTCCTCTCAGTCTGCACTGCATGTCACTCACGACACTGCGCGATAGTTCCACATCAACAGGGCTGGCGCTTGCACCCTTTCCTTTTGAGCCTGGTAGGTGTCCTTCTTTACAGGTGATCTTACCTGCTCTTTCACAGGCAACAGAGCCACCAAATCTTCTCATTTTACTAAGGAAACGAGCCTCGTTTCTTTGCTCTCTCCCACTTCTTTCTTCCCTCTCTGCTTCCCGCTTTCAGCCTCACCGCTCAGTCCTCTGCCTTCTGCTGTCTTTGCCATTCATCGCACCCTCTGAGGGACGCAGTTAACTTACTAACCTGACAAGAAAACGTTTTCTGGTTAATTTCCTTCTGGCAAAGTTAGTGCACTAATTGATTTTTTGGAAAAGTTTTTACAAGTGCTGGAAGCACAATCTGTAAAATTTCGTCTTGCAGTGAAATACAGCTTGGGTGACTGTTGGGTTTATGAAAGTTGTCAGAGTATCAGATACGCTGACAAAAGTATTCCTGGTAGAACAGCTACAAAATAGGTAACAGTAGCCAAACCATCAACAATCCGCTCATCTGGATTAAAATAATTAACAGCTGCTTCTCTGTGTTCTCAAGGTTGGGTTTCTCTGCCTTGACTACCCCAGGTATTACCAATACGGTATGAACGTATGACCCTGATACGGTCATTTCTGATGGTGTCAGTTTTTAATATGGCTATCTGTCCTTGAAAGGCATGTCGGAGGATGACGATGCTCTCATGAAGCTGTGGATGATCACCAGAAATCAGGACTTGATCAGTTTTCTGGTTGCTGATCAATCAACGTTTGGATGTAGTTTTGTGAGGGCTGCTTTTTTTTTCCCCTCATTAGTTTGGGATCACCTTTATAACTGGTATTTTTTTTTCACATTATAGTATGACTGTACAAATCCATATTCATCTGCTAATAGCTTGTTTCTAATGATCTGCAATGAATTTTTACTTTTGTGGAGCATATGATGTTTTTTTAAGTCTTTGAATTTTAAGAGGATATCGTGTTAGTGGCATCCACAAAATCTTAGTGCTCTGACTTTAACAGAAACACATTTTTATTTCACTGCGTTGATACTATGCTTGCAGAAATCCAAGTTTACTTGCCAAAGAAGAGGCTTTAATTTGATTTGAAAATTACTGGTTTTCTTTTGCTGTGTACCACTTGGATGTCAGGCATGATGGAAACTCCTGCCTGGTGAATTGTAGAGTGAAAACTGGTTTTATGCCATCTGAATAGATTCGTTAATCACTCTGCGTTAAGCTTCAGAATTGTTTAGTGTCACTGGAACACTGAGGCCAAGATACTCCAAACAGGATGCATAGTTGGGCTTCTGTTTCCTTATGTGAATACCTAAACTAGTGGCCAGATGTTAAGAATTCCTTAATCCAGCTGCTCAGCATTTGATGCTTGGAGACTGTAGCAGAGTGGCTGCGTATATTCTGCTTTTTAAAAACCTTGATTTGAGACTTTCGAGTCTGCTATAAAACATTTTTACAGCTCTGTGAGGAACACCGTTTGGATGCTTCTATACAGAAGCTCCAGAGCTGACTGACTGTGGAAACGCACGTGTAAGAATTGCAGCGGGAGTCTGACTGCGTGTCGGTGGAACTCTTTAATGCAGCAAATGGACAAGTGAATAATACAGTTCTTACCTTTGCAGAACTGTCTAGAAATCCTTTGTAGCCATGGTGGACTAGAGGCTGAGAGAAAAGATACGTGTAATCGAACATTGCATGATGTTGCTACTGATGATTGCAAACATCTCCTAGAAAACTTAAGTAAGTAAATGCTATCAGCACTGTATAAAAATGTTTTTAGCAAAGAGCTTGTGGGACAAAAATGAGAAATATTAAATGGGAAGTTGTCACTTTTTGGCACCACACAATTAAGTTTTCGTAACCTAGCAAGTTTCTATTCTCCAAATTTTGCAAAAGCGCAGGATAAAATTTTGTTAGAGGTTACCGGATTATTTGTGCCTTTGTTTTTAAACCATTTGAGAAGATGGTGTACATTGTACATGTGCAAGCATTGGTGTTCTCTGAAAATTTCTGAATTTAATATTAGTGATTACTTTTGCCAAAGCTGTTACCCTCTTCCAATCTTTTCTTCAAATTCTTGCAGAAGAGTCACTTCGTGGTGGATGGCTGTCACATGTCCGCAGGCTAAGGCAGTCATCCGGTCCCACCTGCACCTCTCTTGGGAGCACAGTTTCATTTGTCACTTGTCGTTGAGGGGATTGGTTGTTACAGCCCTAAAGAAAAGTCTTTGTGACAGAAGCAAACAAGTACTTTTTCCCAGCATCAGTAACTTCTGACCGGAGTCTGTTCTCCTGTTGGAAGCCACCGTGGTCCGCCTGTAGGCGCTTAGTCCTTCCACGCCCAAGTTCGGTGTTTTCTCTTTCTCTGTGTAGTCACAGGCGTTGTCTCTGTAGATGCTTTCTATTCACACGCTTGTTTTGTGTCTGCGCTGTGGTTGGTGGGGCCGTAGGTAGTTCACTGACGATCAACAAATAGGGAGGCTTCTCGTGTGCTGCTTCGGATGTTCTTCTTCAGCTGTTACAATGTCTGGATTCTTACCTTTTCACTGTAGGTGTGGAAGGGAACACAACTCGCTTCCTATTAGAAACTCCTCTGGCGTCTGCTCAGTTACCAGGCTGAAGCCTGTTCCTGATGGCTGCAGCTGTAGCCTGTGAAAATGATGCCTGTGTTATTTCATCAGTTCTGGTACCCTGTTTCTCTGGTCAGGCTTATCATGAATCCAACTGCTTTTATCAGTTCAGAATCTCTGGACTCCATTTCTCTCCTCTTTCACTTGTTAAGCAAGTGGTTAACATCAGCGCAGTCATAGTTAGCTTCCCCCAGCGTGTGAGTGTGGAAGCTTAGAAACACCACTCTCGTCTGCATACAAGGCTGCATTTGGGGTATGCTGTGTGTCTACCATCCTCTGCCTTCCACACACTCCCATAAGGTTTCCACTGTAAGGAATTCCATGCCTGTAGGATAGGAGGCTGTGCTCCCACAGATCTGAAAGACTGGGGGCCAGGATTGCCGGCTGTGCCGCAGGGGACACGAGCACAGCAATTTAGGCGTACGCTGGACCTTCGTCCTAGGGGCTGTTGGCTTGTGGAGAACCCTCTGTGTTTCCTGCAGTCACTGCTCATGTCCCTGAGGCCCAGCCAGCAGAAGGGTGAGCCTCTGACACGCTGTCGCAGTCCCACATCTGAAGGATGCCCCTGAGTAACGGTTTCCCTATGGCAGGCTAGTGGGTTTAAATCGGAGCTCTTCAGACATCAAAAAACCTTCATTTGTTTTGGGGCAGCTGAAGATTTGGCTTCTGAACTGGAAGGAAAAACTGAGATTGTGCTGCAAGGCTTCGCAGTATCTTCTGGTTTGTGGTGCACTTACGCTGAATTTCAGGGATAAGTTCTGGAAGGTGGTGCTGTGGCATTAAAGTCCACGGACAGTTTCGTTTTTGCTTTTCGCCATCTGAGTGATCCACGAAGGCGGCTGCTGCTGCTTCTGTTGGGCTGCGTTCCGTCTCTCACAGGGCGGTTATTCACAGTAGTGTCATTCAATTAATTTTGTTTCTAGAATGTGCAGGTATACTTCCAACTTTGTTTTTTTAGTACTTTGTCGGTTTGTTCTGCAGCAAATCACCTGTACCCTTCCAGGTGAATTCACTGCCCTCCCTTTTTCTTTAAAGACGTCTGGCTCCGCTAACTGCGTTTTCCACTTGTGTGCTACTGCCAGAAAATCCCTTTCTGCACCGATAATAAAAATGTGTATAACCACCATAAACTGAAACATTAAGACACTACCTACCATTTTCTTAATGTGTAAGAAATCGGTCTGTAAAGAGGAAATAAAAGGTTAAGTAAGTTTTGTCTGGCTTCCTGTTGTTTAAGCGTAACAATACTGATTTTTGGTAATGTAAGAAGAGACCGCTATCTCGATACGAGTTTGTCATCACCACTCTGGTTTTGTGGTGGTGTTCCCTGCTGCTCTTCACCATTTGCTTTTCCGTAGCTGAAGTTATTCTGTAGCTTTCCTCTGCAGTATTAGATCATCTTGGTCTTTAATAATAGCGGGTTTTTTTTAAGTGAGTTTTACAGTTTTTCTTCATTCTTGGTTTTCTGTTTGTCAACAGATGCTCTTAATGTACCCGTAAGGATTTCAGTCAGTGGCACTGAACCAGCCCACTGTGGCACAGAGGAATTTGATACAGAAAACACAATATGTGCTTTAAATATCCGCAAACAGACATCCTGGGAGGATTTTTCAAAGGCAGTGAGTCAGGCAGTGACAAACCATTTCCAGGCAATCACTTCTGATGGATGGAGGAGCCTAGAAGACCTGTCGTTCAGTAGCGCCGCAGAATCCAGCATTGGCCTCGGTGCAAGCAGTATATTGTCTGTCAAACTAGGTATCGGCATCGGGGTAACACGGAAAGAAAAAACTGAGGGGTGGTTCTTGAATTTGTGCGGTTTTCTAAGTAAGATAAAAGTATATTTAGATTTCTGGATCTTTTAAAGCTTAGGCTAAGAAAGACCAGTACTAGCTGTGGAACTTTGAACACAGCTGGCATGAAAGCATTCTTGACTTTTAACTGTGTGTACGGTACAGTTCACTGCACGCTTTAGTATCATCTCGGGGACTGTGAGGTCATGGAATCATAGAATGGTTTGGGTTGGAAGGGACCTTAAAGCTCATCCAGTTCCACCCCCCCTGCCATGGGCAGGGACACCTTCCACTAGACCAGGTTGCTCAAAGCCTCATCCAGCCTGGCCTTGAACACTTCCAGGGATGGGGCATCCACAGCTTCTCTGGGCAACCTGTTCCAGGGCCTCACCACCCTCTCCGGGAAGAATTTCTTCCTGATATCTAATCTAATCCTCCCCACTTTCAATTTAAACCCGTTACCCCTTGTCCTGTCACTACAGGCCCTTGCAGAAAGTCCCCCCCAGCTTCCTTGTAGCCCCTTCAGGTACTGGAAGGCTGCAATAAGGTCTCCCCGGAGCCTCCTCTTCTCCAGGCTGAACAAGCTCAACTGTCTCAGCCTGTCCCCATAGCAGAGGTGCTCCAGCCCTCTGAGCATCTTTGTGGCCTCCTCTGGACTCGCTCCAACCAGCCTATATCCTTCTGATGTTGAGGGCTCCACAGCTGGACGCAGCACTCCAGGTGTGTAGGTCCTACAATTGGTGATACGCTACGTAGGTCCTATGTTAATGAGTCCTTCACTCAACTCATTACTCCAGAGGGACCTGTATTACAGGTGGAGCAAACAAGTCAAAGGAAAGCCCACTCTGTCTTTACGGTACATGCAGAATGTACAGCATATCCAGACTGTAAAGCGGGAGCATAGGTAGAACAGAACTGCTCCTGGTTCATGCAGCTTTACGTACCAAGGTAAAACAGAAGGATGTAAAGGTGCTGCTAAAACCAGCACATTTTATAATGATGGGAAGTTGGCCAAGATGTCGTAGTAGTAGTAACAGTTGCACAGGCTACTGAAAGTTCATGTCCTTCATCTTAAATCCCCCTCCACCTGCCCACCACCCCAGAAGAACCCTATTCACGCTAGACTGGGCAAATTATCTCACTTTATTTTACAGGTGAAGCTGTAAACACAGGCTAGCTATTAAACTTAATTGGCAGAAAACATGGGTGTCCTCAGTCGTGTGTCAGATAAGAGTATGATTTAGTACGTGGGACCGGCTTGTTTGTCAGATCTGTCAGCGTACGCACACGGCGACTGTAAGCAACCGAATGTGCTGGAGTGTAGGACACTTCCCATAGATGCAGGGACTATCCCTCTCTTATTTTTTCTTCAGGAAACATTTCGTGGTCGACAGGTCAGATTTTTTCCCAACCACCATGGGACTTTTTGAAGAAGAACAGAGCTGAGCATATCACCGTGTTTTTGTTTGGTAACGGTCAATTCATAATTTTCAGTTTTGAATGGTGAGACACTGCTGTGGTTTAAGCTGGCAGGTGGCTAAACACCACGCAGCCGTTGGCTCGCTCTCCCCTGCAGTGGGACCGGGGAGGGAAATCGGGAGGGGAGGGGGAGTGGGGGCAGAAGTAAAGACATGGATTGAGATAAAGGCAGCTTAATAGGACGGAAAAGGAAGGGGGAAAGGAAAAGAATATACAGAATAAGCGATGCACAGTGCAGCTGCTCCACCTGCCCGCCAGTGCCCAGCCAGTTCCTGGCCAGCTTAACCCCTGGTTTGTACGCTGAGCATGACGGCATGCAGTACGGAATATCCATTTAGTCAGTTGGGGTCAGCTGTCCTGGCTGTGTCCCCTCCCAGCTTTGTGTGCCCCGCCAACCTCCTCACTGGTGGGGCAGTGTGAGCAGCTGTGAGCTCCCTGACTCTGTGTGAGCACTGCTCAGCACAACTAAAACATCAGTGTGTTAGCAACACTCTTCTCATCCCAAATCCCAAACAGGGCACTACGCCAGCTGCTGGGAAGAAAATTAACTCTGCCCCAGCCAAAACCCAGACAGACCCTCCATACAAAATACATAATCTGAGGATCACCTGCCACTGGTTTGGTTACTCAGTGTTTTTTGATCCTCAGAAATGCCCTATCCAATTGACTGGATTGGGAAGGCTCTGCAACGTTTAGAGAATATGCTGGCACACAGAAGAGCCGCTGCCTCTTTCAGTTACACAGCGGTATCCGCTTTAGTGAGTTCACGGGTACCCATGCGTCTATGCTGCTAGACAGACGCTTTTCGTTTCTTCCCCCTTTCGATTTGCGTAGCCTGTAGTTTTAGGAGCTCGCTGTAGAATGCTGCATGAAAAGCTGCCATCTCCATCGTGCGTGTTTACAAACAGGAGAGATCTAGGGAAGTTACGTGTGTGTCTCTCTCTGAAGGACCTCAAGAAGGCTGCCTAAACAGCGTGACTTACGCATCGATGATCCATCTTCAGACTCTCCAGAATTACCTCCGCCTGGTGAGTACCAAGCTAGCTCCTGTCTGTTCCCAAAAATATTCCTGACCAAAAAAAAGTTGATCTTCTACTCTATGAAAGAACATCAAGTTTCCTAAAACAAATGAAAAGGGATGAAAGCTGTTGCTTTAAAATAAAGCTCCCCCTAACTGTTACCCCAGTAAGTTGAGTCACGTGAGGGCGTTAACTTTCTTCTTCAGCTAGCTGCCCTCGGATTAACTGAACTGCTTAAGAAAATGTATTAAAAGCTCTGTGATATCTTCCTTCTTCACAAAGTTTCTTCATTCGACTTTGAGGGGGAAGTAAACTAGAGCAGCGTTCGTGTAAGCAGTTGTTTGAGAGCTGAACTTCGTTAGTAGCTTATAAATAACTCTCCTGTAACTTACAGTTTATTTAATGCCTCAAAATGTAAGGGTAACTGGATGATTGCGTTAACTTTCACAGATCATTGTTTTTAACGTTGCTAATCAAATGGGAATTGGTTTAAAATTGGCCTAATTTCTGCGATGTCCTTGGATAGTATTTTGTGGTGTTCGAAGCAGAGTTGGGTGCCACAGGTTTCTGTTGTACCCAACAGTATTGCACAACGGTGTGAGCGTACTTCCTCACCGATTTTGTAGGCGTAATTTTACAGTTAAGATAGATGAAATCATTTTTGTTCTGCCATTTTGATAGCATGATCCCACTGCAACCAGAAATCGAGCCCTCAGTCTAAGCCCTTAAGTCAGCAGTGACTTAAGCTGCTCTCTGGTCATTTTAACTGCGTTCTGCTTTGTCTAGTTTACTTCCAAATCAAGAAAATCTTTGTGACTCTTAAACTCATCCTTCCCACCTGGGTTTTTCAAGTTTTACTGATTGTTACAATGACAAGATACCTTTCCCTGTAGCTTTCCAAATTAGGATATAAATTTCTCAATACATTCCCAAGATGTCACATATAAATATTGCCTGTTTTGAAACTAACATACGAAGGATTATCAGCTCCAGTGGTGCCAAACAAAGAATTACATCTTCTAAGTGCTGATTGTCTCATCTAGGTAAAAAAAAAAACCAACCAAATCAAGCCTGTAAACTGCCAAGAATAATTTCTTGTCTGTCTGTAGGTTGAACAATACCGTAATGTCATTTTCCACGGTCCAGAAGGAAGTTTGCAGGACTACATAGCGTATCAGATAGCAGCCTGCATGAAGGTATTGACACAAAGAGATGAAGTCGTTCATAAATTAGAGTTTGCACTATTTCACCAAATCTGTATGTTTTCAACACAGCAAAAGCAAGTGGCTGCAGGATCCACCTGCGAAATCGTTAGAGTTGAGGTGGATGCTGGTTTCTCCAAGGAGCAGCTTGCAGAACTGTTCATCAGCAGTGGTAAGGCTGTTTCAGCAGGGCTGATTTTGGTAATTTGTAGGAAAATTTTTAATGGTACAAAGTAACAAAATACATGAAACCATTTTGCATAGTGGCTGGCATGTTTTAACAGATCCCATCGTTTTCCAGGTGCCTAGGGAATAATGATGCATCTAAACTGAGGTAGAACTATGTGTGTGGGTCCAGTAGGGAGCTCTATCAAAAGTTTCTGCCATTTAAGTAAAATTAATAGTTCCAAATATTTTTTTCTCTCATTTTTTTTGTTTGCGAGCCTTTAGCAGTTGATTGCTATGGCTCAGATCTACTGAATCAGAGCGATGGTCTGTTGCCTTACTGTAGCTGTTCTGATGGCTTTTTAAGAAAAATATATGAGAAGGGAAGCTGTAATTACTATCTTTCTGTGAATAAAAGGTACAGTGAAAGAGTCCTTAAAAAGTCAGACCACTTGCCTTTGATACTAGGTACTTGTCTGTGGGTCTGAGCCAGATTTTGTCACCGGGGTAGGGAAGTGTGTGTGTGTGTGCTGACCCCTTACTGCGGGGCAAAGCTGAATTTCTGTTGAAATGTCCATTTTTCTCTTAATGGATGTGAACAGCTACAGGCAGATTAAGTTTAATCTTGGGTGCTCCGCAGCGAGGTGTTCTCAGTCTGGTCGGTAGGCTTTGCCCCTGTACGTTCACGATGAGTAATTGGTAAGAGTGGAAAAGGACGAAGCAGCCAAAGATAACGACGGTGAAAATGGGCAAATGAAGTAAGGAAACGGAGTAACAGGGCCATATGTTTCACTTAGAAGTAGGAAAGAGAACATAAAAAAAGGAACAGAATAGTGCTAAAAGTGAAGGAAAAAGCAGTATTTTCTGTGGAGGGCTTTTTCATGGGCAGGTTGTGCTGTGTCTTGCCCGTTCTCATGCATTCCAACTCTGATTTCTTTCAGTTTGCCATAGTACTAACCATACAGTAACGATAGAGTATGTAACAACACAGAGTATGGCATATGCAGTCATAATAGAAGAGCCTGAAGGGTGACATGATGCTTCCTTTTCTTTGGTATCACTCAAATTCATTTTGGCTCAAATACAGTTTTGCTCCTTGCAATCAGTTCTCAAATATGTAGGTGCTTTTACCTCTTTGCAGCTTTCTTCTGTTGTTTTTTTTCCCCCCATTTCTGTTTTAGGAGTGTTCAGTTTGGGGGTTCATTGTTGACAAGAACTAGCAATATAGTTTGAATGTAACCTTGATAGCAAGACCTTGTTTTCATCCAAAAATTTGGGGGGGTTCTCTTTTATTATTCTGGCCTCTTCTCCAGCTCTAGGATCTTATTTACCTCTCACGGAATATGGTCATTCACGTTAAAAATAAGAGAGAAATGTTACTACTGCTTGGAATAACCTTGTGTTTCAGGAGCTGTGATTTTGTTTTCAATACTGAAAGAGGCTGGGCTTTCGGCATTGGAAATTGCACTGATTTCGATTGTTCCAGTGCAGCTCCTCTGCACGCATCCTCCTGTGCTACCGTGGTGAAACCTTAGGACATCCAGAGCTTTGCGAGGATCAGTCCCTACCTTTTTCCTTCTCGTTATGGGCAGAGCAGAAACACCCAGAGGAATTTGAATCTCCTAAGCAAATCTTTTATTCGAACAAGCTAGAATTGCTAACTTTTTAATAGAAAAAACTACAATTCAGCGAGACTGAGTGCTGCCTTCTACCTGCTGTGTGTTTGCAGTGTGGGGCTATCCTTCAGGTCTGCTTCCATCCTGTCCCTTTCACTGGCTTTCCTGGTTGCACCAGACTATCAGTCCCCTCCGCTCCTGCACAAAAGAAGAGCCGCCCCGTGGGCCCCTACAGGGGCGCACAGTGCCCCGTTCCGTTTGTTAGCACCCTTCCTGGTGTGACTTTGCTCTCTGTCAGTTTTTTCTCCCAGGAAATCCTGGTCACTGTTTGGAGGATAGCTTCTGCCAGTGATTATTCCCACATGTCATTCTGAGTGCCGTCGTATTGCTGGGAGAGGGGAAGAGACCATTTAGTCAGAAGCCAGCTGGGCTTTGGTGTTTGGCCTGCAGGCAAGAATCATAGAATCATAGACTGGTTTGGGTTGGAAGGGACCTTAAAGATCATCTAGTTCCAACCCCCCTGCCATGGGCAGGGACACCTTCCGCTAGACCAGGTTGCTCCAAGCCACATCCAGCCTGGCCTTGAACACTTCCAGGGATGGGGCATCCACAGCTTCTCTGGGCAACCTGTTCCAGAGATCACTCATAGTCCCGTTTGTTCACTAGCCACTCTCTCTCAGGAAAGCTGCTGCTTTTGGATGCTGTACTCTGTGTCAGCAACACGCCTCTCCTAACAGTCTGTGCTTGCGTTCCAGCACTGTGCTGCTGCCAGGTCACTCATTGTCCTGTCTGCTTCTTGCCCCGTTGTTCTGCCACGTCTCCCGTCCTAGGAGCGCCCTCTCCTCCTCTTTGAATGCTTCCCTCAGACACAGAGGAGGTACCATTCCTCCCTGCTACCCAGCTATATCCAAACAGGGCAGTAATAGTCAGGAGACTGCAAATAAGTACCAGTCATCAGATACAGTATCATCAGTTGCTCTAAGTTTTGCCCCATTACTCATCATTTTCCTTAACGACCAACTTCAGTACCACCTTCAGAAAGTTTTGAAGCAACGCGAGGCATAATATACTCAGTGTTTTGTTTGATGCTGCTATTACGGAAGCATTCCTCTGGGATTTCGTGTCACAGGAACACAGCAAAGGCTGTATATTTTTAGGCAATGAGATGTTTAAATCGGGTGAAGTAAAGGGAAATAGGTGAAATGTGACAAAAGGAGAGATTTATATAATTTTTATGCCTATTAGGTTGAGGTGCTACTGTTTGTGCCCCAAACTAGCTCTGATTATGTGGGTGATTCTTAAAGACACTGAAGAGGTTTGGGAGAGGGGACAGCAGCAAACCAACAGGCAATCTCACACAACGATTAAGGTTGGAACGTGGAATGTTCCAAATCCTTTTATCACGACGTGGCATGACAAGTACACGTTAAAAGTCTAAGATGTATCACAGCAAACGAAAGAAACGTTTCCAGAGGTCTCTGCTCTCTTTCCCATGGTGGCTGTTTTCAGTGTTCTGAAATCCTTCCTATCTACAAAGATCCCATTCCAGCCAGTTCAGGAATTTATTTTAATGACAGCTTTCCTTCCCCCCCCCCCCTTACTGTACAGTATGATATTCTTTCCATTGTGTGATTTTTATGCTTCCAGTTTGCAACATCTCATACAGTCTGTCCACTTCTGTGAACAGGTTAAAAGGCAATAAATAAATAAAAAACCCTTTGTTGCCTTAGGAACAGTAAAAGCTGTATCCATACATAAGGCAGTTTTCCTAAGCAGGCATTCATGGATTTTTGTTTGTTTCAGCTTGTCTGGTCCCAGTTAAACAGCCTCCTGCAAACAAGACAACCATTGTGATTCTGGAAAATCTGGAGAGAGCTTCTTTAGCTGAATTACTGGGAGATTTTCTGGCACCTCTTGAGAATCGGAGCTCGGAAAATCCCTGCACTATTCAAAGAGGTATTTAAAGAATTTGGGAGGGAGAAATGTTTTTACGATGGTACACTTGTATTATGGCACATGAAAAACGGGGAACTTTCAAGGAGAAAACTGGAATTGGAAGTGTTTATATTTCATTGCAAACAGTTGTTCTTAAGCAAATACCACGTTTTAAGGCTAATTTAGGGGTTTTCTTTTTCTTTCTAATTATGTCACTGCTTCTTGCTTTTCTGTGAAATTATGTCAAAGCTTTGAGCATTTCAGTAAAAATGCTTATGGTTCATTTTTAGCAAATGGAGTTTCCGGTGCCTTTTACTTTCACGAGAACTGCTTTTTACTGGGGACAATCGCAAAGTGTCATCTCCATGGCTCTGACCTGCTGGTTCAGCCGCACTTCCGTTGGGTTCAGCTCCGGTGGGATGGGGAACCGATGCGTGGCTTGCTTCGGAGGTTTTTAAGAAGAAAAGTTATAAACAAGGTAAGAACTTGGATTGGCTTCAGCAATTCAGTTCATTACCAGGTTTGTGAAAGATGGACGATGGCAATGCCAAACGCTGAGCAGATAACTAAGTTGTTTGGGGGAAAAAGCATTCATTTCTGGGCAGACACAGGCTGTGTATCTGTAAATTTGCTTGGCCTTATGTAGGAAGGGGTGTGGCCGTGGCTGATTAGCATAAACGCCCCGGTTGGCTGCAGATAATGATGCTGGGGACACTGGATGACAATGCCCTTCAGTCATTTTTTTCATCGTCTGTGTGAGCATGGTAGTAAGAATCTATCCCATTCTCAAGGAACTTACTCTGTCTATCTGAAATAAGATAGACAACACACAGGACATCTAACTAAGTTTTAAGCAGCAAAAGGAGTTTTCTTGATCTTCATATCAACGTGGGAAGCCGGGTGAAAACCCATCAGCAGGGAAGTGGCCTTGAGCCAACAGGCCTGCTGAAGCTGGAGCAAAAGTCCAAAAGAGAGCAAAGATGGGAAGCCTGTTCTAACATCAATAAGAACTGGAGGATGGGGTATGAAATGAAGGATGTGGGCCAAAGCAGAATTGTGGGGTTTTTTCCAGTTCTTTGGAAGAAAACCATTCCAGTGTGATAGCCGCTACGGCAGACAGACAGGCAGTGTTAGATCCTGGCGGGGGGAGTTTAATCAAAACAGCTGCAAAGGAAAATAATCTTGGCAGCAGAGTTTTGAACGGCTGAAAAAGGGAGATTGTTCTAGGACTAGGAAAAACTGTCAGTAGCAGAGAGTCCCGGTCTGGGACAACAGACCCACTGTGGGTTCTGAGTGTTCAGCTGTACGTGCCTTGGTTATCCTTGGGGGTGCCATCTCCTGTACCCTGGGCCACTGTTCTCATCTACAAAAGCTTATTGATTCAGAGAGATCCTGAAGAGGAAATGTGGGGTAACTGAACGTTTCGCTTATGATAATGAGGAAATTTAGAAACATCCCTAGGTATTCTTTAATAGCAAGAACAAGGATACAGAACATAAAACCAAATGATCATGTGAAATGTATCGGTGAAACTCCTTACAATCCCTTTTTTCAGGTGCACAGGTCCTTACGTACTGTTTTCTGTGTGAAACTTGGTTTGCTCTTTTCCCCGTGTGCTTCACATCTCCGAGTCCCAACAGGCACAGGAAGCTGGGATCGTTATGGGCGGTTGCCTGGTCTGAGGGTGCGAAGAGCTTCCAGAATCCTTGTGCAAAGGCTGGGGAGGGTGGGGAGTGTCTGTAGGCAACTCGGGGCGTTGGTTCACGCTGGTGTCTTGCAGATGCGCTACAGTGCTGGACTGAGGTACAGGCCAGAGCACAGTGCGGTAAAAGCATGTAGCAGAATTCCTCTCTGTCCTCCTGAGGAAAAGGGTCGTATTCTCAAGCTGGAGAATATCCGGTGATCTCAGCCCCTTTATAAAAGGACAGAAACACTTTGATCGTAAATCATCAAGACCAGAGGGAAGGACTGTCTCCCGTGAGCACGAGGCCAAGAAATACGGCGGTGCGGAGAGTTGCAGAAGCAGTGGTGTTCTGAGTTGTTCGCAGGCAAAGGCTGGATCAAACCCACTCTGCCTAACTGCTTCGGCTACCAGAACTTCAGCATCACATAACAGGTGTCATTTTGGGGCTGTTTTGTCTGGGCTTAAAAGCAATCCCGGCCTCACAGGGTAGAGTTGAACCATGTAATAGGCTCCCACCTCTGGCTGAAGTTGAACAGGATTTGGGTAGTGTCTCATCAAGTTCATTTTCCCTAAAGCTTCTATGCAGATGGTGGCCATTTGGAGAAACAAAGCTGTGTGTCTTCATGCATCTTCCCACTGGAACAGGTTGCCCAGAGAAGCTGTGGATGCCCCATCCCTGGATGTCTTCAAGGCCAGGCTGGATGTGGCTTTGAGCAACCTGGTCTAGTGGAAGGTGTCCCTGCCCATGGCAGGGGGGTTGGAACTAGATGGTCTTTAAGGTCCTTCCAACCCAAACCATTCTATGATTCTATGATTAAATAATGAACGGCAATGCCCAGTGTGCTCCTACCTTTTTTTTTTTTTTTTAAATACACACACTTGTGCCACATGCAAATGCCAAACCTAAATGCCAGTTGGTGTGGGTCTTAAATAGGGGATTCCAATGTTAAAAATAGAGGAAAGGTTAATCTATTATAAAAATCTAATGGAAAATAAAAGCACATTTATTGTTTGAACAATAGAGTATTTCTGAGATCCTTGCTTGTGCCTTAATGGCCTTGTTTTCACATAAAAAGCTCTTTTTCCCTTATCTTGGGCTGTTGGGTTATACAGGACCAATTTAAATGTTTTCCTACCTTAACATTAAATTGTTCATCTGTAGACTCTGTCAAGAAGCTCTGGCTTCAGCGCTGGCGAATACTATCCCTACTGCATCTTTCAATGCTTCCTTTAATTCAAACTGTTCCAGAGGATAATCCTAGGATTAGAATGATGAAGACTGTAATTTGGAGTCAGATGAAACAGAATAGTTTTCTGGCACCAAATAATTTGCCTTTAAGAAGGCATGCTAAAAAAAATCTAAGTCCTAGAGGAAGGCATCTTTCCTTCATTGCTATAGGTATAAAATGAGTATCGAAATCCACTAAGGACGTGCCTGGAGCAGACACTCCTGATCAGTGTAATTGTACCTTCTTTTAAATGCCCGTTTATATCATATATATTGCCCAGGATATAGTAGGTGCCTCTTGCAATCCTCATCTTAAACACCACAGAGAAAGCACTGCTGCCCAGTTTGGGTCTCAGTTTCCCACAGGAAAGTTTATTGATAAGGACATATCTGCGGTTAGGGAAATAAGTTTTAATACATGACTTCAGTAAGAAAAGTTTGACCAGTTTTTGACTGTTCCTGATTTTCATAACAGCAATACAGCAGGTGAAAAAAGCACAAGCTGCCTTGGGCTCTGAAGGAAAGTATTTGCAGGGAGGTCTTACGTTGTGTCAAACCTCTTTTCTCTCTGCAGTTCAGAGGCAAAGTACCTCCTCCGTGTGATCCGGTGTGCAAGATCATAGACTGGATTCTTGCGGTTTGGCACCAGCTGAACTCTTGCTTATCGCGCCTAGGAGCACCCGAAGCACTTCTGGGGCCAAAACACTTCTTCTCTTGTCCCGTGGTGCCAGGGCACAGCCAAGTGACAGTGAAGTAAGATTCCTGTTTCCTGTTTGACACCGTTCAGTGCCAACTGGACACTTATTAAAGATGTAGCAGTTACGTTTTGCCACAAACCCATCTGACTCTGCAACCCTGAAAGTATTTTAGCAGAAATTATTGAAAGTCTTAAGACTTATGTTCAATATTTAATTACCAGAAGGGCAGTTTGGAAGGACATGAGTGGGAACCGTGTGTCTAACACCAGTTGAAAGTCAGTCTTCTTTTGTGATCTTCAGTTATTTTCTAACACAGAGGTTGCAAAATATTACTCATGCTGGCATGGCAGGTATTGCTCAACCCTTTAAAGGTGGTGTTCTTCATTTCAAGACAGCGCTGTACAGAAAACCGCTCGTTAGTGTAAGGTGCAGGAATTCTGAGCTTAAAAAGTTGGCGAGGTTTCCTTCTGAGGAAAGTTGTGATTGAAGGAAATGTAGAGAGCGGGAAGTTTTCCCACTCTCTTAAATACGTGGTATCGTTTTTCAACACACACCAACTCTCACAGAAGTATTCGCGTAGGAGGGAAGGCAGATACCTACTGTTTAGCTATGCACGTGGTTAGATGTCCAGTAAAAGAATGATCAAAATCTTGTCTGTTCTTGCATAGCGCGTGTTGCATAAACGTCTGCTCGCAGTCCACCTCATCTGCAAATGCCATCCAGGGAGACAAGAAATCATGCTAGCATTTTAAAATATACTGATTTCTACTAATCTGTTTCTTGGCTACATTAGAAAGGTAATGAGCCCTGATTAAGATTCAAACTTATTCCGAACTCGGGAAATAACGTTGGTTTCTGGAGACATAACATTACTTTTCTCACTCTGCTGCTTCGTAATGGCCACGTCTGTTCCCTGTCGGACCTCTCCCTCCTGTAGTAGTTCTGCTGACCCCTCTTCAGCGTCCCTTGCCTGGCATGTGCACTGCCTTTCTCATCTTTCATCCCCTCTGCAGTTGCTGATACATTCAGCTTGTTCATTTGCCTTTTTCTCTTATTCTAAAAGGCCAAATTATCTAATATCCAGAGTTGTTACCACAGCCTAAATGTGCATGTAGCACCGACTTGAAATTTTGTGTGCCCTGAAATAAAAAGAGATTAAAGTATACATGGTACATCTACCTCCTGTCTTCCTCTTGCATCACGCCCTCTGAAATGTCTTAATCGTTTATTTATTGCAGTGACGTTAGTGGAGGACAGAAAAACTGTTCTTTAGATACCTTCGTTATACATTTCTGAGTCCGGGTTTCTCCAAAGAGTAACTCTGACTGGATTCACACTGTTTTCTGTTGCGCACAGTCCCAAAATGCCTTTTACAGTAGCGATGTGCCATCTGACGCCCCATTTTGATGTAGTTTCTGTCCACTAATAAACAATTAAGAAGCCCAGCTCCAGTGAGCACTTACTGGATGCTTTCAGTTTAGCAGCGTGATGGCTAACGGTGTGGTCATATAACTAGCAATAAATAGGTTTAATTAGCAGCTCGCTGGTTGCTGTTATTTCAGCCTAATTAACCGCTCCTGTCCTCCCGCCCCTCCTCTCCACGGTGCTCTTCTGCTGCGGTTTGCGTTGGTTAAAGCTTCCCTGGGTCAGTTCTGTTCACTAAGGCCGCAGACAGCTGTCTGCCAGCTGGGTGTGTGCTGGGCTGAGCAGCAGCACGAGGCAAGCAGTACAAGCAGGCAGCAGGGAAGGGAGAGAGGAGGTGGGACACAAACTGCTTCCTGCTCTCCCGTTTCATGTCGCTTCACATGTAGAGAGTAGAGTGAATAAATAAGGAGAATTTTAGCCATGTTTTCTGTTGGTTTTGATGTAGGGAATTAAAGATGATGTTCCAACAGGGAAGAGTTTCACTTTACAGCTTTTTTTCAGGAGCAGGGGGGTGCTATATCTTTGCTAAGTATCGGCTGTGTCACAGAACTGGGGACTTGATCGAGATGAGTGCAAGCCGAAGACTGAGTTTAATCCCAGACTGAGTTTAAGGTTGGGATTTTATTTAGAGAGGGCGGTGCTGTACAGCCCGTCAGCTGTTAAGCTGCAGTAGGCTCAGTCAGTTTGCTCTCTGCAGCACCCATTTCTGACCCTTTATATTCGCAGTATTCCAGAATGTCAAAAGCTTACATAGGCAGAAACGGAGGGGAAGAGTTCTTTAGGAATAAAATGGAAGCAGTTGTTTATTTTGGTAGCTTAGCTCAGCTGTATCCATATGGAATGGTACCTCTAACATCGTGCTAAGGAAGCGTCAAGGAACATCTCCAATATGCATTTCACATCTTATTTTAACAACGGTGCTAATTAGTTTTCTAAGCAATGTAACTTTTATCCAGCGTACACTAGCCCTGTGTAGCATGGTTATATATCATAAAAACTCAATCTTATGCTTCTTAACTAAACAAAAATACATCTACCAAATGATTTATGCATTCTGACTTCAAAAAAAAGAAGGGAAAAAACGTTGTCACAATCTTTTGAGTAATAAGCTGGCTTCTGTGTGTCAGTGTACCCAACAAAATGGTTCATTAAGTCAAACAGATATTTTAGCCTTCACTTTCTCTGAATGGATTTCTGCGAAGCTGAAGCCTAATCATTTCTTAGAGACCTTTAATGGAAACCCTCTGACTCTCAACCTCACCATGTTCCTCCCGTAAGAGGGTAGAAGGAGAAAGAGTTGGATTTGATTTTAAAAAGATTGTCCCAGTGTCTGTTATAGATGTGAGCTGAGCGCAGAGGCAGAAACTCCTAGCTCTTATTCCCCAAGAACTAAACGTTGCAAGAAACAGCATTTATTTCCTAATACCAATTTTTCACTTCTATACTAAAGTAACTTTTCTCTCTTAGAAAAGCAAAAGTCCCAGAAGAACCAGGTCCCTTTGAATCACATTTTTGTAGTCAGACTCAGTATCTAAAGCAGACAATCCGGAAAATCAACGGCATACTGGGAACACAGTTTGCCATAGATCAAACAAAGGAGAGTGAGAGCAAGGCAGCTGTACAAGTAGAAACATCTTGTGATTTGGACAAGTTTGGAAATGGGAGAACACTGGGAAGGACGCAGTCATAACTGAATTCTTCCTTTTTCCCATGCTGGCAGCAAACAGGCTATGAGTGAATCCCTGCGAGCATGGAAACTTCTCTGTGCACTGACAGGGGTGAAAGGGGATTGCTTTGTATATGCATGGACAGGCATCTTTCTGGGACATTCCTTCTCTTAGCCTTAAAATGAAAAGGATATTTTCTAGTCCTTATGTGAAGGAGGAAAAGCATCAGGTAGTAAATAGTTTGCCAAGGCAACCAGAAGAAAGTTGGGTCAAATAATTTAATATAAACCAAACACATAAACCCTAAATAAAATCATTTCTACCTGACATGGGGTACAATAGAAAGTCCAAAATATATGGGCTTCCTCAATGCAAAATCTGATGTTACCCAGAATCTTGGGGTTTGATAATTGGTGTCTGAAGTTAAGGGATTGTTTGTGTGCCTACAGGTGGATGTCCAAGTTGTGGAATGCCGTGATAGCTCCCAGAGTCCAAGAAGCAATACTCTCCAGAGCCTCTGTGAAAAGACCATCTGTACCAGGACAAGCAGTAGCCAAAAAAAATCCTAGCCAAGGTCAACAGGCTGTTGTTAAAGCTGCTCTCAGTATCTTGCTAAATAAAGCTGTTTTGCATGGCTGTCCTCTACCCAGAACAGGTAACAGTGAGCAGTCTGAAAGGCAAGTAGTTGCACGTCACCCAAGTGGGGCTTTTCACTGTTTGATTCCTTTTTTGAAAGTTCCACAAAACGTAACGGTCATTGTGATGGGGGAGGTGCGTGGTTAAGAGCATCCCGTGCCACCAACCCAGTGGCTGTATAAGGGACTCGAAGAAGACCCATTTGCAACAGTCAGTTCTTCTTAACATTGTTCTGCTTTTGTTTCAGAGCTAGATAATTATATAGCAGATTTTAAGGGAGGAAACTTTCCTTTATCCATGGTTTCGAGCTACAAAAACTGTAGTAAGAAAAGAGGTGAGAACGCTTCTTGGAGAAAAGTGAGCACAAGTCCTCGCAAAAAGTCAGGCCATCCATCCTCCCCGTCATGGAATAAGCAGGAGATAAATACTGAAGGTAAAGCTTTCTCTTTGCAAATATCCACCTGAAAGCCGGTGCGAGGGTTTCAGCTGCGCTGACGTGAATCTAACTTTTCTTCTACATTATGAATTAAAATTCCCAATTCAATGAGACTCATGTTTAGTTTTACTGGTAAAAAACCTGTTTACTTCCTGCCCCAGTTATTTCTTTGTGAGGAATCCTAATTAATTTGTTTGTTCTAATGCCCCTCCTGTTGTGTGATCGTGAGGTAGGCTTTTCCTTAGGTGGTGGAAGACAGAGCAGTGGTTCCACCTCATGTCACATGGAACGATGCTCTATCGCTCTCTTCCTCAGCACTAGATGAGAGAACGCTTCAATACCTGATTGATACCCTTTAGTTCTGCACCTAATTTGCAATATACCTAACCAGGTGGTTCTTTTACGTGTGCTTCATAACTTGACTACAGTAATTTCTGTTGTTTGAACCCAAGTGAAAATAAATGAATACACACCTCCTCAGATCATGCATCTCTTGTTCAGTCTTATTAGATACATTGAGCAGAGTGATCTAGAAGCCCTGTAGTGGGAGGAAGAGATCTTTGGTTTTAAATTGAAGATTTTTGTTTGATTTTTCTCTTTAATTGCAAAAAATAAATGTGAAAAAGTCTGAATAGTCAAAGACACCGTCAAGTTTTCAGGGAGTTTCCACATCATTTTCAGTTATGCTGCTTGACAAAGAAGCCTTTCTATGACTGGGTGTATAAAAGTGAAAGTTACATTAGTAGTTGACATTTTTGAAATGTCTTTTCACCTTACTACACTGGGATGAAAGTACGCATCTGTCTAGAAGGGAAATCTAGGAATACCATAACCTGATACCATGTTAAACAGGAAAACTTGTAGGGGACAAAATCAAGAGCCTTATTTTTGCTTTCAGAAAACAAAAGTAAACTCCTCAGAGAGAAGAGCTAGGAAGGGATTTAAAAGAGGCTTAAACACACGCTTTGGAAACAGTAAGATTCTAGCTTCAGTTACCTCATCTATAAAAGACTGAAAGACCTGATGCCTGGTACTTTGCAACGTTGACCTGAGCTATTTGTTTCTTCAGCTCTTGTTCACAAGACGCTGAACTGCAGCTCTTAACGTCCCGGTTTTACTTGCTGGTTCTGTCTGAATTGTGAATCCCACTAAAGAGGCTTTCAGAAATCAAATTAACATAACCCGAAGTAGGATGGCTGATCCTGTACCTCGTACCTGAGCATGTTCCTGGACTCCAGTTAATAGCTGTGAATATAAGTAAAAAAATGGGATGGTGAATTTAATATGACTAGCTTTCCATTTCTATCAGAATCAAATATTCCTGATTCCAAGTAAAGGTGTTTGATTTTGCATAAATGAAGCAAACAAATCTGATAACACACTAGTAAGTCAATCTCTCCTTTGTGCAGGTATAAAATCAAAGACTATGTTGCAACCAAGCTCTAAGAAAAGAGCTTCTCTCGCCACAAAGTAAGTTTTAATTTCTGGCATTTGTAACACTTAGCAAACAATAAAGTTGGTAAAATTGTGTTGTAAACCAGCACGTTACAATGAATAGATAGAGGTTGTGTTGGCTAATGTTTTGGTTCTGCATGTGAAGGAAGGAATCCTTTTTAGTGATCATTTCTGAGAGACAATAAAATTTAAGTACTTGTGTGTGATTTTTAGAACCCATTTCTGTCACACAAACCTTGCAGCACTATGTGTCTTTTTATGTAACAGAATAGTCTATGATGTAAGAATATTATATAACACTTGCTCTGTCATGAAAAGCCAACCGCAGGCTTTTTTCACCTGGCATCGTACTTTAAAAGCTCCTCTGGCTTTTCAGCTTACTGAACAGCAGTTCAAAACAGTGCAGGCACTTCAGCCTAGGCAGATACAGAGTTTCTCTAAGAAAATGTTCGGCCTAGCCGAAGAGAACTGCGTTTGAGACTTTACTTCGGCCTGAAACCTCAGTTCTACCATATTCACAGGCAGAGAGAGCGTACAATATTTATTCTTACAGTACGCCAGAGGTTTTTTAAGTGTTTGGAATTCAGCCCAAAGAGGAGAGTGGAATAAAATTGATTGCTCCATCTTAAAAAGAGGAGAATCTTTGAAGATAGTGGGCAGATAGAGTTTTAATTGCTCTCATGACTTGTTTGGTGTTGTTCACCAGATCTTCAGAGAAGGATCAATCGAGAACACTGAATCTGGAGCAAAGGCTGTCCCTTGGTTCTGACGATGAAGTAGATCTTGTGCAGGAACTTCAAAGTATGTGTTCCAGCAAATCCGAGCCTGACATAAGCAAGGTAAACACAAGATTTTTAAATAATCGACATCATCACCATATGCAGTTGTTTGCTATGTGTTTAAAATATTTTTTTAATTTACAAGCACTGCTTAAACTGAAGAAAATTAAATTATTTGGAAACAAGCCAAAGTCAACTAATAAATTATACATTTGAGGGTAAGTGTTCTGGTTTAATATGCGTTATTTTAAATTACACCTTCACTATTTTTGCTTATAGAGACTTTAGCAGTGGAGGCTGAAATTTGTAAGTTCCTAAGTGCTAGAGACAATAGCCTCCTCTGCATTATTGTTCCCCGTGTTATCTTTCATGCTACCATGCTTCCACCTGGAAACTGGTTTGTGGTCTTAAAGACACAGCAAGTTTTTGCTAATATGCCTTGCACATTTGGTTTGTTGAAGTGATCCCATCAGCTATCACAGAACCAGCCCGGAGCTCCTCTGCTCTGTAGGCAAAATTCAGTTTTGCTGCCCCAAGCAAGAAAGAATGGATTGGCCTCATTATTTTTTTTCTTTCACAGTGGCAGAAGAGAGTGAAGGTTTGGGGCTGAGTTCTACCCTGGCAGGGGTTGTGGGTGGTTCTGGGAGGTCTGTTGGAGCAGAGGGTGGAGCTGTGGACTTCTCTCATTTTTCCTTCTACACTAGACACACCCAGCTCTCCCTGTAGTTGCAGCTATTTACTCTTTTCTTTCCTTCTGGCACAGCTGAAGTAGACGGCTGTGACAGCAGCCTGTGTTCCCACTGGAGCGGCTGATCTATACATTTTGAACCACCTACAGAGTCAGTCTTAGACTACTGTCTACTTGGGCTGCGCAGTTACATCCTCCAAGATCTCCCTGAACAGCAGTTCCATTAGTTTGGCTTTATTAAGTGTTCTGTTTATTCTTAGAAGTCAACCACGTTTTTATTAAAAAAAAATAAATATGGTGTTGGGGAAGATTTTTCAACCTATTTAATGAACTCCTTTATTATGCTGTTTTGTGTGGGGTTGTTGGGTTTTTTCAAAGTATTCAGAGTACTTGCATGAGCCCCGTGCGCAAGCTGGCACGGCAGTCACTGGTCAGTTAGCAGAGATAAGCTCTGTCTACCCTTGAAAGAATGGGCTGCGTTTAAAGAAATGGTAACCAACCTAAGACTGTGTTTAGTAAGATGTAAAATGCAATTGGTCACTGTTGACAATTCAAGGAAATATGGGTTAGATAAGGAAGGAGATAGATGTCACTGTCTTTTGTTCAGTTTCCTTAGCATGGGTGGGGCCATCCATGACTGGAATTTCTGTCGTGAATTCCCTAGCTGCCTAGTAGAGCCTTACAGGAGGAAGGGTGCTCTTACATGTTTACTTCGTGAGATGTAATTTCAGGCTGCCATCAAAATAAGTATTTCTACTCTCTAATTTGCCCTTTCACTTGAATGTCTTCCCGCTGCCTCTGTTATGTTGGGGGTGCGTGCTCTTGCAGTTGCAGAGTTGAATTGGATCAGCTTGTCCCGGGATAAATTACCTAGTTTTCCATGAGAACAGAAAGCTGATCAGACTCTTTCTGATACTGCGTGGTCACGAGGTTTGATAGAAAATCATGAGGAAGAAGCATGGCAGGAGGAAGAGAAAAGGATCATTCCTGTACGTGGTATTCCTGGGGCTGGATAAAATTTATATGGAAATCTGCCCTTAAGCTCTGGTGAAGAGTTGTGCAGAAACGACATGAAAATAAAATCAAGACTCCAAAACTTGGCAAACTGAGACATAATCGCTGTGGTGAATAACTAAAAAAATCACCGTTCTCTTGTCTTTCTTAGTTTGCAGGTTCTAAGGATGAGCTACTGATGTTCAGTAACTCGCAGAACAGTCCTGTATTTTCAGCAAGTGGTACTAAGCCAAGTAAAACAACAGCACAAAAGGTAGGTGGAACGAGTTTTGTAGTTGGATAGGGAAGGTGTCTTGAGTTGCTCCAAAATCTGAATTCCTGACTGGATCCAAAGAACTAGTGTTCCAGTGCCCTGTTTATGACAAGAATAAACTGTCGTGGTTCTTAGGAAACTTGGGAGACATTTCTTCCATGTGGCTTAATGGACACTGAAGATTAAACAATGGATGTACTTGCTCCATTTTCATGTTTACAGAAAGCCATCTCCCCAGGCCAAGCACTGTTGACATTCTTAAGTCAACACTTTGACATTATGAAGTTACTTGCATCAGATTTTGAGAGAAATAAAAGCCCCGGGTTCATTCCCCCACCCAAACGATGTTACCGAGTTTGCTGAAGCACACAACATGTTCAAGTTCCTGATGTAAAACTGCTGGTTCATGGGTTTTGG
Organism: Eurypyga helias; assembly: GCF_000690775.1. Taxonomy (NCBI): domain Eukaryota; kingdom Metazoa; phylum Chordata; class Aves; order Eurypygiformes; family Eurypygidae; genus Eurypyga; species Eurypyga helias. Next base: position 7,859 of record NW_010243103.1, on the reverse strand, counting down.
GGTGGGTTGGTTGGTTTGTTTGGGGTTTTTTTAGAGATTATCCAGATATAGATGATTGCAAAGTACTGGTTTCCTACGTGTAGTTATCTAAGTAGAATGGAGCTGCCCTGGTGACAAAGCTCTCAGCGGTAGAAATTCTGAGAAGACGTGGTGTTACCGGAGTTTGTGAAGAATAGCTTTTATGTTTTTAAAGGGGACTCAGCTCCCTTTTTCTACCTAGCTGTTTGTTGTAATTCACACTTCTCTCGCCGTATTATTCAGGGGAAACCGAAAGAAACCCTGTGTTGTAAGTTTGGCGAGTCTAGGAAGAGAGTCTAAAAATAAATTTTTCTAACCTCAGAGCAGTTTCAGAGTGGGAAGATGAGCTGAATACTACTGGAAGATATCACAGGTCCGCTGCCGCCATCTTTTCATTGTTCCTGGGTGCTAAAATCCCTACTAAATATGAAATTATATGCTGCTTAGTTGTCACTCTTTGGATAATAAAGTAAAAATTATGCTTTCTCCGTAGTTACACTTTTTTCCCTTCTCTTGCTCCTTGGGTTTTTGAACATCGGGACAGCTTCTGAGCGCACAGCTCGATTAACCTCAGCCAGGGCATACGCTGTTGCCTGTGTTCCCTCAATAGGGATCCTCTAAGAGTCCAATTCAGATGCTTTTCCGTGACGGCGATAAATTGTTTTCTACAGAAACTCTGTTTTCTGCAGGTACAGTGAAGTAGCCCTCAAAAAGTCTTGTGGCTTGCACACCTAAGTATTAAAAAAGCTGAAGTTGGATGAGGTGCCTTACCACCATATTTTTTTCATATCCAGATATTCAAAGTGACAGGATATTTTCTGTAATTTTACTTAAAATTCAGAGGACAGTCTCCACTAACGGAAACAATTTCCACATCACAATCCACGATTAGATATACGGCTTCTAAATATTTCTCTAAGCACATTAATTTCAGATGTTCTAAATCAAAGCTTCACATAGCAGTGATGCCTGAAGACTTTGGAAGTCAGCTGACCTACCCATTCCCACTGTAAATCTTTCCTAGTGATTTCCTAGTGCTTTTCCTGCTGTGGAGGTAGACAAGCCTGGCTACTTTGGAGTTTAAGAACTCGGTCAAAAGATTTCATAGAGAACAAAAAAATTATTTTCTGTCTCTTTGTAGGGGAATGTTGGCCAAAATGAAGGAAACACAACCCAACCTTTTGCTGGAGGGGAAAGAGGTCTCCTTGAAGGACAAGCTTTGTTTCTAGATACAGTCGTTACTACAACACATTTATCAAAAATCTGGAAGAGCAGAGTCCCAGTTTGGAAGCAGACGTCACATTTTTAGAGGCAGTTCTAATAAACCTATGCAGCTGCAAGAACTGCTGTCTGGCAGAGCATTTGAGAGTAGAAAAGCATCCTTGTCCGAAAGTAAATACAATTCTGTAGCTAACAAAAGCATTACTGCATGAGCGGGGGAGATCTTGTCAACAGTAATGAGACAAATTACTTAAAAGGGAAACACACCCGTAATGTTGGGGTGGCTTTGGGGTTTTTTTAATTGGCTGGGAGAAAAAATGCTTTCAGGTATGTGAAGGAGAAAGAAAACTGGTAAGAGATGCAAAATCTTTGATCCAGGATACAGACAAATGGGTGGAATCAAGGATTAATAAGAAACAGCGATGAATAGTCTGTTTCGACACCACCAACCTTTACGTGAAGAGTAGCTGACAGTGAAAATGCACACTGCTGCCCAGAGCGTGATCTGGGTTCAGCTGTCAGGGCCCAAACCCTCCCTTCTGTCAGGGGGACGGCAGGCATCTCTCCTGAAAGAGACGCTGGTGACCACCGTAAGGCGGCTTCAGGAACCTTTCTCTTGGCTGTAGAGGAACAAAAGTGACAACATACCTGACTTTGGCACTTCAGGTATCTAATCTGGGCAGGGTGAAGATGGTCCAGTGTTTTAAGAATGCAGCTTATTAGCATTAGTAATTTGAGATGTTAAAATCCCATTATAAGAATGCTGTCTATAAGGTTATGGATTAAAACGTAACGAGAACTTCAACCTCTGTTCCTGAAGTATTACGTTTGTCGTGATTATTTTGTAATTATTCATGGCCTTGATGGTACAAAAAAAAAAGCTAGTATCTTTATTCAAGCTGTAAATCAGGTATTTTTTGCTCATAACTACCTAAATTTCCATCTTTTCCCTTTGGCTGTGGTTGCAGCTGTCATTTTCCCACAGTCATGAAAGAAAGAACGCGTATTTTTTATTTGGGTACTCCTGAAACTGAGACCTCTGAGAATCCAGTTTAAGTGTTTTTTCACTGGCAGTGCAGAAACCCCACTGACTGACTGATTTTGGTGAACTAAGGTGTTGATGATATTTCAGCCAGAGAGGCAAAAAAGAGCCGTAGTTTGCTCACCAAGTAGTAAGAAGCTGTCATATTCCCCTGCAAAATACTGCAAATAACAAGGGTTCTGTGGGGTTGACCAGTTGTTTTTCAGGTGAAATGGCAAGGATTATTTATACAGCAAATGCCTTTTTTTTTTTTTTTTTTTTTTTATTCACAGGATGGAATGCGTCCTCTCAGCAGCAGTCGAACTGTGGAAAGCAGCAACAGTAAATCAAAGACAGAGTTGGGTGTTTCAAGAGTTAAATCTCTTCTTCCTGTTCCTAGAAGTAAAGCCACTCAACCTACTCAGAATACTAAAAAAAGCAGCAGCAGTAATACAAGGCAAATAGAGGCAGATAATAACACAAAAAGAGAGATTCGGAATTTGCACAACAAAGAACAAATAGAAAAATCGAACAAATAAACCTGCCTACCATACAATTTTCTGTGTTCATATAATCTCTATTGCAAAGAACTAAGTACTCAAATATGTAAATATTTTTTAAAAATAAACTGTTTCCCTGTAATGTAAAGTTTGTACAGGACCACAGTTTTATTTCTATGTAAATCAGCTGGAAATTATATTGGTTTAAACTTCAGAAACGGGCAGTTGTGCCACCTTCATAGATGGGGGTTTTTTCTTCTTTTCCCATGAAAATTACTCGTTTAAATGCTAATATTCAGGGGTATTACCACAGGATTCTCGTCGTGTATATACTGTACATAAATATATTAAGTTGACGTGTTTAAACTGCATTCAGATGAGTTGCACAATATGTACAGCAGTGGCTTAAAGCCACTGTACATGCATTTTAAAGACATGTTTTTATCTTCACAATGACAAATGAATGGAATGTGGCAATAACTCTAATGATTGGAAATGCAGATCAATTACTTTAAGCTACAAGCCATATTAAACACTTTGATTTCCCCATTATCTGCCTGCTTAAGTGTGATTTTGTTTCTCCCTTCTCTTCATCTCAAATGTCATGAATTTCCGTTACAACTTTTCTCTTTTAAAAAAGGAAAGAGATTGAGAAATTAAAATGCAATAAAAGTTATTTTCTCAGACTCTTTGATAGCATTGAAGATGTGATCAGTTATTTAGTTTTCCTTGTATACTGTAAAAACTTTTATATGCTTCATCAGTGTTTTAAAAGTATCCGAGAAACAGGAGTGTTTTACAGAAGCAGATCTTGCTGAAAAGGAATTTGAGCACAAGCTGAACTACAGTACTATCAGAGAGAATGTCATGGCGATACCATGAGTTACTACATAATCACCCGTTTCTATCGTGGATTTAAGATGTAATTGCTGTGAAATACCTGAGTTGCAGTCCGAATGAAGTCTTTTCCATCCCCACCCCCAACAGAGGTAGATCATGTTCCCATGGGGGAGCATTCCCCTACAGAGGGGCTGTTTCCCCAGGCTCCCCTTCACCGGTACTGATGGGGAACGTGCCGTCTGGGTACCTGCTCTGGCAGGCCAAGTGCAGAGCCTGCTCGGGATCAGGCTTAGCTGCTTCCGACAGGCTACCAGGAGGCAGTTTCGCGAGCCGTGTGCAGGAACACCGTCACGCCTGTGACGTCCCAAGTCGCGTTTGTCTCCAGATGAGCCCGGAAGAGGAGACCTGTTTCTGAACGCTTCACCTTTCTGTGTAAGAGTCATCCCAAACCCGTCTCAATAAAATTTTGTACTGCACACTGTCTGTCTGTCTGTACTTTGTGTGTGTGTGTGTTCTATCGACACGGAATATCAGAAGCTTATTTCTGTATTCACTTCCCCCGCAGTATACTGAAGAAGTACCATGTCTTTCAGGAATCACCATTTTATTAAAAGTTCAATTTCTGGTGTAATAGTAGCATATAACCGAATGCCAATGATTTCTCTAGAGGTTGATGTATCCTCCCCCCCCTAATTTTGGTGCTGAAACGGGATGCTTCTTTTGCAGCCAGCTCTTAGCAGGAGTCAGCTGCGAACCGCTGCAGGTCAGCGAAATGGGACTCAGCACCTCTCACCCGCTGCAGCGGTGCGGCAGCTCCTGCAGGACGCCCGGGCATGGATTTCATGGTGAGGAGGAACACCAAATGGGAAACAGTTTTTGTAACAATTGCCCAAGGTGCAACATCAGATTTGTAATAGCAGTAAATCAGTTTTTAAAAATAGAGCTGTAAGAAAAGAAGAATTCCGACAGGTTTCTGGGCTAGGTTTGTTCTGCAGTGAAAACAGACCTTGGAAGTGGCAGACTTCATTTAGATCAGGAGTTAGCAGTGTGTGTCTGCGTGGGAAGATTTCAGGCACAGTGTCCTCAAGCACGTTTTGAGATATATTTAGAGACTGTACATTGTGAGAATCAAGCGTCTCCTGCGCTGCGCTTTGAGTCTCTTTGTCTGCAGAAGACAAAGTAACTCTGATCATCGGTTCATGGTTTGGAAGTTAGGTCTGCTAAATTCAGTATTTCCTTTCAGTGCCCTGGTTATCCCATCTTTTCAGCCTGCTGTCCTGTGTCTCTCGGTCTGCGTCTTCTACCTGGTTGGCTTCTACCTGCTATCATTTTGTCTGTCTCTTTCGGTTCAACAATCTGTGATCTTCACACATCTCTAATCACATGGTATTTTGCAGATCTAATTGAAACGTATCGTCTGTCAAGCTCTCCTGTTAGGCCACCTCAGTCCCTGCCCTCACACAACCATAAAACAGTCTGCATGTGGCCACGCAGGTTTATCATCTGGATGGTTCCAGATCTTGCAGAAGCAAGGCAAGGCTCTGCTCATGAGTTAAGGGCTTCTCTGCATCTTACAGTCTCCCCCCGTGATGCTACAAAGAGCACTCCTCATACAGCACTTGTCCTGTCAGCTGCTCTCACCGTGGGTTAGTGATGAGCACCATCATTTCATTGTTGCCTGTGTCTGAAGTGACGTTTCAAACGTGCTGTCTGCGGTGCACCACGCTGCTCCCCGCTGCACTCCTCTCCCATCTACTGCCCCTTCCCACGTCCTCCAAAAGGTGAGGGAAGTGAGGTCAGAAAGGCTCTGCCTACGTGGAGGCCTATCCCAGAAAGTGCAGGGAACCTTCCAAGGTTGCAGCCATTCCACAGGCCACTAGGCCAGTGAAAAGGCTCCCTAACCCCTGTCTGACTGAACGAGGCGCCTTGCACACAATTCACTCTCTGCAACCAGAGGGACGTGAAAGCTCTTTCTCATCCACTAGTGACCTCAAACTAAGTCTTGGTGTGCAGTAGGAGAGCCCGCACACCCTTCTCTTTGGCCGTATATTGTGCACACACACATACACACACACCCCCTTCTAATAGTGCAATGTGCTTTGGGAGGAGCACTGTGTTTAATACGTTTTGTTTTACCAAACGCATGCAAAGTGAAGCTTGTGAAAAAAAGTTCCCTTAACTAATGCTCAGACTGTGTTTATCAAGGTTGTTCGTTCTTTCCTCCCACTGTGCTTGGCTTATGGCCTATATTGTGCACACACACATACACACACACCCCCTTCTAATAGTGCAATGTGCTTTGGGAGGAGCACTGTGTTTAATACGTTTTGTTTTACCAAACGCATGCAAAGTGAAGCTTGTGAAAAAAAGTTCCCTTAACTAATGCTCAGACTGTGTTTATCAAGGTTGTTCGTTCTTTCCTCCCACTGTGCTTGGCTTATGGCCTCATTTTCTT
>NW_010243103.1:0-1793 GCF_000690775.1 Eurypyga helias | reverse complement strand
CCCCCCCCCGCCCCGCCCCCACTTGTGCTCCATTTTCCACCACCAATACCATGTGCAACTTCCCAGCTTAGCTACAGAGAAACAGCCCTGGGAGCTGTTATCTCACCAACAGCAAACACAAGAACCCTTTTTCTAGAAAGTGATGTGCTCTTCTCAACCTCCCCTGGGAAGCAGGTGCTGTCCTTATTCTAGAGGCTGGTATCAACTTACCTCCTTGGGTGGGAGTGTTGATCTGCTTGAGGGCAGGAGGCTCTTCAGAAGGATCTGGACAGGCTGGATGGATGGGCTGAGGCCAACCGTACGAGGTTCAACAAGGCCAAGTGCCGGGTCCTGCACCTGGATCACAACAACCCCCTGCAACACTACAGGTTTGGGGACAAGTGGCTGGGAAGCTGCCCAGCAGAAAAGGACCTGGGGTGTTGGGCGACAGCGGCTGAATAAGGGCCAGCAGTGTGCCCAGGTGGCCAAGAAGGCCAACGGCATCCTGGCCTGCATCAGGAACAACGTGGCCAGCAGGACTGGGGAAAGGATTCTGCCCCTGTCCTGTGTTCAGTTTTGGGCCCCTCACTACAATAAAGACATTGAGGTGCTGGAGCGTGTCCAGAGAAGGGCAACGGAGCTGCGGAAGGGTATAGAGCACAAGTCCTGTGAGGAGCAGCTGAGGGAACTGGGAGTGTTTAACCTGGAGAAAAGCAGGCCGAGGGGAGAACTTACCGCTCTACAACTACTTGAAAGGAGGTTGCAGAGAGGTGGGTGTTGGTCTCCCAAGTAAAAAACAATAGGACACAAGGAAAAGGCCTCAAATTGTGCCAGGGAAGGTTTAGATTGGATATTAGGAAAAATTTCTTCAGCTCCAGTGAAGTGGTGGAGTCACCATCCCTGGAAGTGTTTAAAGATGTGTAAATGTGGTTCTTAGGGACATGGTTTAGTGATGGACTTGGCAGTGCTGGGTTAACAGTTGGACTTGATCTTCACTGCCTTTTCCAACCTAAATGATTCTATGATTCCATGATTCCTGTTCCAGCCTGAGCTCTAAAGTAGCTGAAGCAGCGCTTCTGGACTGCTAAGAAATAGCACGTTCTTTTTCCAGCCTTTTCCCACTTGCCCTCATAGGGCAGGGAGAACAATTTCTGCAGGATCTTGCCTGGGCTCTTTGGGTCAGGCAGTACAGTGGTGGTAGCTGGGCATTGAGGCAGAAGCTGATTGTGCTACAGGGAGCGGGCAGCCAATTGACTGATTTATTTTTCCCTTAAAAGAGCTTCTTCTGACTCTCTGTGTCAGCACCTTCCCCATACATCCCCTCTATTACGTGCTCCTGCTGCATTTACCTTTTCCTTCCTTGTCCACTTAATGTGTCCCCTCCTAACTCTCCTTTAACAATGACCCTCCAAAATTAACGCTCCTAAATTGCGTGAGCTCTGAGGTGCGCCCTGATGCTGATGACGCGGTGGCTCTTTTCTGCTGACCTCCCCGTGTCATCGTGTTTATTTAGACAACCAACTCTCCCGGGTAACATCCTGAAGGAGTGACCCTTGCCCTCCCTCCCTGGGCTGGCAGCCCTGGGGCAGCCCCAGCCTAGGCCGCCTGCCCGGTGCGGAGGGAAGTGAGGCGGTCTTAGGTGAACAGTTTGAGGGGGGAGAGAGGGATGGGGGAGTGGGGTTCAAAACCGGTGCTACTTCAATATACAGTCGGTTGCGTTTGGTGTAAAGGCTGCGATGCGGCCGGGGCTGCGCTGTGCCCGACGCCAGCGCTCCCCTCCCGGGCTGCAGGCCCTGCCCGCCTCAGCTCCAGGG
>NW_010243102.1:6398-13006 GCF_000690775.1 Eurypyga helias | reverse complement strand
GCTGCCCCCTCACTGCCACCCCTCACACTTGCTTTTTTTGTGTTTGCAAAGCCCTCTGCCCACATCTCACTTACGGGATGTAGAAGAAAAAGGCAAATATAGGAGCAGATCCTGCAATCTCCAGCAGCCTCCAGTTGCGAACACCGTAACTCAAGCCAGCCAAGAGCATCTGCCCGATGGCGACACAGCAGTGAGAAGTAAGGACTGCCTTTGGGCGGGTTCTGTAGCTGAAAAGAAGAGCCAAGTTTCAGAGTCATCCATGAAAAAGATTTTCCCTGATGCCAACAGGGTGTTTCCCCTGGAGAGGAGCTCAGCTGGAGGTGAGGTCAGGAGATTGCCCGTCAGAGCTCTGGCATCAGTCACACACGTCAGTCACTTGTGATTCATGAGAAGCATCACCTCTCCTTATCGTCAGGGTGTCCTGCTCCTCTGCGAGAGGACATGAAGCTCAGGTATGTCACCTCTTTGCTTTCAGCATCCACTGAGATCCTCACTGGGGCAAAGCTGGGGCCCAAATCAATCCCATCCCAGAGCCTCTGGGCTCTCTCCCCACACTGGCCCCCTGAGCTGGGAGGATGTCCCCTTGCCCTCCCCTGAGCACTGGCATGGGAGAGATGCTCCCCATGGCTCTCACTCAGAGCTGGGGGGTTGCCAAAGGGCAATGCAGAGCCAGTCCTGTCCTTACCACGGTGTTTTTGATGCTGTAAATGGTGATTTCTATTTCTTCACAGACCTTTTCTATTGCATCTTGAGGGGCCACTTCCATCTGCCCCAGGGCATGGGCACCCCACTCACCTAAGGCCAGTATCGTCATGGTGATCCCTGACACCGAAGCCCCCACGACACATCTGAAGGCCACGTACACATAGAAATGGGGCACAAAGGCAATTCCTACACCGAACAAGCCCTGGAGGAAGACGGAGATCAGAATGACTGGCCGGCGGCCGATCCTGGGGAGGAAGACGGAAGACCCAGTAGATATCTTGAGAGACCCCGTGGAGACAGGGATGAGTCCAGGGGGTCACACAGTGATCGCATCACCCTCTCTTTCGGGTGACAAGGCTCAGACTAAACGCCGTGTTGACCTGTGAAGCACCCTGCGCACACGCCGTGCCCTTCTCCCTTCCACCCCCTTGTGTGGCCCTGTCCTCATGGGACCTGAGGACTTTGGTCACCTTATGCGTGAGGTGACCAAACGCACGGGGGGCAGCCCCCAGCCGGGCACCCCTCTGCGCACCGCCGGCTTTGCACAGACCCAGAATGGGCTGCTGTGTCTCCTCACCGGTCACTCAGCGGCCCAAAGATCATGGCTCCTAGGAACAGCCCCACCATGTAGACAGACTGGGAGATGTCATTCAGGTCCTTCCTGTCGCACACCAGGTCAAACTGGAGGAAGGAAACACAGATGCTTTTGCTCTTGACAGGCTCCAGATGCTTTCTGATCACCTCCAAGGGTGCGAGGCTCCTTGGTATGCACGTAGCCCGCAAGTCAGAGGTGGGACAAGCCCCAGGGCACTCAGTGGTGCCTCTCTCCAGAGCACCGGGACCTGCAGGACAGTCCCCCAGCCCAGGCACCCCCAGGGGAATCTCCTAGCTGTCAAATTTTGCTCAAAGTGGTACTTGGGACAGATGTCCCTGCAGCTTGCTTCCTCTCAGACTGCCTGCCCTCCCAAAGGAAAACAGATGAGTGTAATGCTGATTCCTGGGCCCGGCAGCTCCTGGTAAGGAGGAGTCCTGCAGCTGACAGCATCCTGAGGGCACCTACAGAAGAGTCACACAAGGAAGATCACGTATGGGAAACACAGAAAGGTCAGAAAGCACGGAGGAAGGAAGATCAGCACGGCTCACTGGAGCACAATTGGTGTGGCTGAAGCTCCTGCTGACCGTTAGGTGAGTGGTTTTTCAAGCTTTCCTCTCCTTGTCAGACCTGGTACCTCCGCACAGCACGAGGAGTGGTGAGGAATTCCGGCTGTTCACAACAGCCCGGAGGTGCAACATGGAGACCCCGAGCTGGACACCCCACAGCCACTCACCCCGACAGCTCCCCAGCATGGGTGGGAGCAGAAAGCCAGCGCTGAGCTCTGTCTCCATCCCCTGGAAGCGTGTCAGAAGCACCAAGCTGTGCGCAGGGACAGCTTGGAAGGTTACCCGCTGTCTGCAGAGGAGCAGCGGGGGCAGGGACACACGAACGGTCCCACCAGGAGTCATCAATCTCTCCCCTGGTCCTGCCTGTGGCCCCGTTGGCAGCTGTATCACAGCCTTCTTGGTGCAACCCTTCCAGGACCCCACCTGGGGCTGGGTGAGGGACCCAAGGTCCCCAAAATACACCTGATGTAAATCTCAGCCCAGCCCAGATGCACCAGCTTGGACTGAAGTGCAGGACAGGGCAGCCGTTTGGGTGTCCCATCCCTTCCGCATCCCCGGCACATCACAAGGCGATTACAGACCTCGGTCAGCAGGGACGGCGGTTGTGCTGAGGGGTACACCCACCCACCGCTGCACTTCTCCGTGGCGTTCAGGCCATACGCCACGATGGAGCCGAGGTCCCAGTCCACCGGTGAGTACATGGAGCACTGCTCGTATGCCCCGTCGGCGTCCCGGGGCAGGGTGAGGTTCAGCTGCTCTTCCTCCGTCAGGTTGGGGCCAACGGCACGGATCCAGCTGGTGTTGCAGTGATGTGGCACGTGCGGGACCATAAAAAGTTGGCAAAACTGGTGGAAAGCCACGCTGAGACAGGGAAACAAGGTGAGCAGCACCAGCCATTTCTGAAAAGGCCCAAAATCACCAACCGCTTTCAAAATTTCCCCGATGCCTGACATGGGCAGCTGGGTCTGGAACAGGACAGTGTTGGGATGGACTTTCCAGAGGGTTGGAATTAATGTTTAAACCTAAGATAAGCTCTGCAGTCGTAGGCAGCCACCACAAACATGTACAGTCAGGACAGACTTAATTCCTGATGTTTTACCTAGGTACAGTGTGTAAAATATTAAACGTTCCTGTGCCACCCACGAACAGGCAGTGGCTGCTGCCGGCTGGAGCAGGAGCAACCCTGTTTCAGGGAACCTGGTCACCCCCTCGGCCAGGGCCTGGAGGCATTGATGGGGAAAAGGGTCTTCTCCCAAGCAGCTGCAAAAGTGCTGCATTTGCTGAGCCGCTGAGACAGTGCCCAGCAGTTCCACTCGGGAAAGCAAGGTTCAGAGGGGCCAAGACAGCCCAGCATGATGCAGAGGTGGGAAAAGCCCAGGGGAATAAAGGGAATGATGCTAACGGATGGGCAGAGCTGGAGATGCGGAAGGGTGGCTCCAGGCAACAGGAGACTCCATTTCCTTCATCTTTTCCAGCTTCCCGGTGCAACCACGAGCAAGTCACACGTGGGGCGACCACCCTTCCCACCAGTTCTGGGCCACCCCACAGCGTGTGGGGGGATAATATGCGCAGGGAAGGCATACGGGGATGGGAGAACTCCGACCCAGGGCAACGTTGCTTGGGGCAGGTTTGGCAAATCTCAGCCCAAAAGCCTTCCTGCCATAAAATCATCACTGAGAACATGAAGCCAACTCTCTTCGACCCACCCCTGATGTAGGAACAGCATTTGCCTGGGGCCTCTTTGGCATGTCCAAGAGGCAAAGCTTCCAGAGGTGCCCAAAAGCAACTTGGAGGCTCCTTCTCCTGCCCACAGATCCGTGGGAAGAACACTGTGTAAGTATGATGGAAACCAGACCGTGGCTGCCCTGTCTGGGTTGACCAGGGCACCCACACAGGTCGAACCTGGATGTACCGCAGCTCCCTGGGCAGCCGGAGCTAATTCTGCCCTCGGGATAAGCCCAGCTCAGCCGGGACACCAGAGATAGAGCATCAGGCAGACACGGAACCGGCCGAGGTGCTGGGCAACACAATTTGGGTCTGTTCAAGTCAATTAGGAAAGGCAGATGGAGGATAAAATAGAGGCGTGTGCTGGTTTTAGTTGGGATAGAGTTAATTTTCCTCAGAGGAGCTAGCATGAGGCTGTATTTTAGATTTGTGCTGAGAATAATATTGATAACCTCTGGTTGTCAGGCACTGGATGAAGGCAGCATGGAAAGCCTTTAGGAGTGTCCATAAAGAGATTTCCTGCAGAGGCAGGGACACAAGACAAAACTGGGATATAACTCTCTGGGGCTTTTTAAGCAGCGTTTGGCCAAGTACTGGAAATGCTGCAAAGTTGGCTTAGATGTAGGAGGTGAGATTCAGCGACCCAGAATGTCCCTTACCATCCCATGTCTTCACCTTGGAAGTTACATTCACCTGAGATCAAGTTTTCTGGGCCTGCGAGTAAAGAGAAACACCTTAAGAGAAATAAAGAGCCAAAAAAAAAGGCAAACTAAGCCCAAGAGTCTTAGGAAGGAGAGTGAATGGAAGAGGCAGCTTAGAAAGTGCAACCACTCAAGACCACCACAGTGGGTTTTTTTGTTGTTTTGGTGTGTTCTGTGTTTGTTTTTAAGCAAAAGCATGCACATTCCTAAGCAAACACAGATGGGTGCATCCCGGCCCGAAGGCTTGGGGAACATGCCTACAACCAGACCATCCCTATCCCTGGCTGCACAAGGCATGCAGAGCTTGGAGTCAACTTTTCACCTGAAGACAAGCCCTCAGGGTACATTCACAAAATCAAACAAGTTGGAAAAGACCTTTCAGATCATTGAGTCCAACAGTTATCCCAACACTGCTAACGCCACCTCTAAACCATGTCCCCCCTGGGATGGTGACTCCAGCACCTCCATGGGCAGCCCATTCCAATGCCTGACAGCCCTTTCCATGAAAAAATCATTCCTAATATCCAATATAAACCTTCCCTGGCACAACTTTGTTTCCTCTTGTCCTATTGCTCCTTACTTGGGAGAAAAGACTGACACACCTCACTTGGGGCAGTTGCAGAGAGCAGTAAGGTCTCCCCTGAGCCTCCTCTTCTCCAGGCTGAACACCCCCAGCTGCTCCTCACAGGAATTTTGCTCCAGACCCTTCCCCAATTCCGTTCCCTTCTCTGGACACGTTCCAGCCCCTCAGTGTCTTTCATGCAGTGAGGGGCCCAACACTGACCCCAGGATTCGAGGTGCAGCCTCACCAGTGCAGTACAGGGGGACACCCCCGCCCCTGGTCCTGCGGGCCACACTGTCCCTGATGCAGGCCAGGATGCCGTTGGCCTTCTTGGCCACCTGAGCACACTCCTGGGCCCATATTCAGCTGCCATTGACTGACACCCCCAGGTCCTTTTCCCCCAGGCAACTTTCCAGCCCCTCATCCCCAAGCCTGTAGCATTGCAGGGGATGGTTGTGACCCAAGTGCAGGACCAATCCTCAGTGCCATCCTGGCTCCATTTCTGCACACAACACCCACAGAGCATTCCCACCTCATCCTCACCAAGTCTTCCTGGGGCTTGTTGCACCTCCCATCACCCCAAACAGAAATCCCCCAGGGTCTGCAGACACCACTCAGCCAAACTCTTCCCCCAGAATACACCATTCAACCCAATGACATGTAAATCACACGGCAATGGACAATTTGTTCTTTATTGATTAAAAATTAGAGACATGCAGTAAAATACAAAGTCCAAAAAAGGAAAAAAGCCTGAATATTTTACATCTTTCGTTATAATCTACAATACACCAAAGTTGTGAAGAGGATCCGTTTTCATTAACAGAACATTGTCCTTAAAAGTAGGAACTAACTTAAAATTTACCACCTGCTTCCAGGTTCAGATCAGAAATTTGCACAAAAACCAAATTCTTAATGACACTGGAAAACAATTATGAACAGCATTGGCACTTACTGGAACAACATCAGAGAAGACAGTTGTCTAGCACTGTGATAGCCCAAGTAGATATTTTGGATCCCTACCGAAAACATCTGGAGATCTACAGAGCAAGAACCATCAGTTTCTCCTTACTTATTTTCTCCAATAAAGAACTAAGGAGTCTTGGGTTAGTGTGAGCTCAAGCTCTCTAAGTCCTGGCTTTGGGAAGGTGGGGAATAACTTAATAAATAGATGCTGCATTGTTCTGTTTGAGCAGTTTGCATCCTGCCTTTCTCAGCACCAGTACACGAATGAACACAGAGGTCCCCATGGCATGCAGGCAGCAGGGAAAATAATACTGTACCAAGACTACCTCGTCTCCGTATCCTAAGGCTTTCCAATACATCCATATCCACCACAGGATGACATGAAAATCGAGATGCCGGACTGCTCTTCCCATGCTAAGAAGCTGGATGGGAGAAGCAGTAGGGACAAAGTGGCAGAGGTGCCACACGCATACGCATGCACTTGGCCAAACCCAGCCACCAGCAACCCCCTGGGATCAGGCACACGCTTCCTGGGATGCTCTCATTCCCAAACTCTCCTTTTCCTCTCCTTCCCCTTCACACTGACCAGCCATGGGGCTGCAAATAGCCCAGGGGACATACCCAATATCCACCTAGAGGCTAAAAGCAGTAAGGGCGGTATAAAAGGAACATGCACCACTCGGGAAGCTTCCACAGCTGCTCACAAAGAACAAGATATAATACAGACTCTTCATCTAAAGACTTGGAAATAAAAAAAAAAAAAAGTCCAAATTGAAACCAGTCATTCTGCT
>NW_010243102.1:0-6071 GCF_000690775.1 Eurypyga helias | reverse complement strand
GCAGTAGGTACAGAGCCCGTGGCTGGCTTGCCCAGTACAACCACTCTACTGGCAATTCTTTATTGCTGTAAAACACGACAGGGATGGTTCCACGGGTACCAGTTTGCAAAGGACTGGGAAACGCGTCGGGAGGGCTCGCGCAGCCAGGCACAACAGGCCGGGCTTCAGCAACAGTTCAAGTGCGTCTTTTCCAAACGCAGAGCGACACACATCTCCTCTCCCTCTGACCACGAGTGTTTTGTTGAGCATCTGACAGACCAGCTTCCAGACAGCGATGCCTCATGGGTCTGCTTCAAGACCAGACTACGTCTAAGATGCAGAGTGAAAGACGTTTTGAGGAAGGACTGCTTAACGCAAATTAAAAGGTTCAGCCCTCATGCCACGCCTGGCACTCATGTGGAGAGAACCAAAACGGTAAAAAAAATAATAATAAAATTAAGGCAGTTTACAAAGGAAAGCTGACTTCTAACACCTCAAAGTCAAGGAACTTCTCAAAAAACACAAACACTAGGGAAGAAGACTCTCTCTCCCGCAGGTTAAGACTTGGCTTGCTTTCTCAGACGCAAGCATTCAAACCAGCAGTTTTAAAAAACACAGCTGAAGAGAAGCAGATTTCTCAGCACTCCAGGTGACCCAAACAACATGTACATTGGTATTTCAGATAGGAGAAGCAGGTAAAGAACAAGGAAAAAAAAAAAAAAGATCCATTCGGTATTAAAACTTGTGCAAAAATAGCAAGTGAAAAAAATGAAACCACATGTAAGCAAACATTTAGGCAAATCATCAGAGCAGTGGAACCCCCTGCTTCGTACTCAGTAGTATTTTTCTTTAAAGTAAGGCAATAATAAAATGAACATGCAGGCAATGACGTGTTGGATCTGCATGTTTGAGATGACAGATACAAAAAACATGAGAGTTGTTTACAAAAGGTGTAAACGCCATCGGTAATTTCAGGAAGGTTTGTGATCCTATTAAGGAAAATGTTAAAGCTTCTAGGAAAGGGGCTGTAGTTCAATTCTTTGGCAGTAGTGGTTTTTTTTAGGCTAACAGAAGCATTACGAATATGCACATGTGGGTTCTCAGTTGGGAAACATCTCCTGGGACCATTGTTTAGCTGATGCTGAGCTGTGCAAATCCTATAAGTTTGCCATCATCGGGAATATCTGAGCCTTCGACGCCAGATGCCTGAAACACAAGGAACACAGATCCAAATAGCAACACACAGGCTCTACCCTCTGATGTGTACCACACTGAGCACCACAGCAAGGCCCATGGGATACCATCTGGGGAGGGAGCAGTCACAGGACAGCTTTGTGCTGTATTCAGTCGCTGGTACTACCCAAAGTTAAGACCGAGCACTTTGGTTTTGCTGGCTTTGAAGCTAGGAAGGGCTGGGACTGAAGTTTTGCCAATGTCTGCTCTGACTAAGGCTATGTGAACTAACTGGGCTGAAACAAGTGAAAACTCCTTATAGGAAGGGTCAGAACCATAGAATCACAGGATGGTTTGGGTTGGAAGGGACCTTAAAGACCATCCAGTTCCAAACCCCCTGCCATGGGCAGGGACACCTTCCACTAGACCAGGTTGCTCCAAGCCTCATCCAGCCTGGCCTTGAACACTTCCAGGGATGAGGCATCCACAGCTTCTCTGGGCAACCTGTCCCAGTGCTTCACCACCCTCTCCGTGAAGACCTTCTTCCCGATATCTAATCTAAACCTCCCCACTGTCTTTTTAAACCCATTACCCCTTGTCCTGTCACTCCAGGCCCTTGTAAAAAGTCCCCCCCAGCTGCCTTGTAGCCCCTTCAGGTACTGGAAGGTGCTATAAGGTCTCCCCGGAGCCTTCTCTTCTCCAGGCTGAACAAGCCCAACTCTCTCAGCCTGTCCCCATAGCAGAGGGGCTCCAGCCCGCTGATCATCTTCGTGACCTCCCCTGGACTCGCTCCCACTGGTCAATATCCTTCTGATGTTGAGGGCTCCACAGCTGGATGCAGCACTCCAGGTGGGGTCTCACCAGAACAGAGTAGAGGGGCAGAATCCCCTCCCTCGACCTGCTGGCCACACTTCTCTGGATACAGCCCAGGATACGGTTGGCTTTCTGGGCTGCCAGCGCACACGGCCGGCTCATGTTCAGCTTTTCGTCTACCAGTATCCCCAATGAAACAATGGCACTTGCTGCTTCTCTACCAATAAACTGGTTACACCTTTGCTTTGCCACTATTAAGTACCTCTGAAGGACTCATCTGTTGTTCTTTCTCCTCCCCTAGCCTTGGCTCTTTTTTTTTTGCCTTCTTCTGCCCCCAATTCATTTCCTTCTCAGGGACAATGTACATGGACCCTCCCCCATTCTCCTCCTTCAAGAAAGAAGCCCGTGGCATTTCTTAGCCCACTTAACCTGCCCTGAAATATTTCTGCCCTTTCTGGGCAAGTGTATGTTCCAAGCCCAGAAAATATCCCTTGGTAACAATTTTATGCTTATTAGCCAGGAAAAAGGAATGTGTGTGTTAGCACATCGCCTCACACAGTTATTGTACCCAGGTACTGCTCAGGGGACACAAGCAGGGAGCCTGCACTGCCTGTCAGACAACCAGTAGGAAGCTTTGGGAAAGAAGGGGGGATTTAGGGTGCATACACTGGATGCCTACAGTAGACATCACAGGCAAAGAGAAAGCATTGCACGTAGATGCAAGTGACAACTTGTTCAATTAAGGAACAGGAATAAATACCAGTTTGAAAGTGACGGATCTGTTTGCTTGGGGCTCTTCCACAATTTTCTGCAAATTAGCTGCAACTGAAATCACACACACACACAGAGAAAACAGGCATATATTAGGACAGGCTAAGGAAAAACACCCCAAACTCATTAGGCCTCTATTACTCAGCAAACTAGAACTTTCTTAAATGATTAAAAAAAAAAAAAATTATGTTTCAGTTAAAGACAACCAGTAGGAAGCTTTGGGAAAGAAGGGGGGATTTAGGGTGCATACACTGGATGCCTACAGTAGACATCACAGGCAAAGAGAAAGCATTGCACGTAGATGCAAGTGACAACTTGTTCAATTAAGGAACAGGAATAAATACCAGTTTGAAAGTGACGGATCTGTTTGCTTGGGGCTCTTCCACAATTTTCTGCAAATTAGCTGCAACTGAAATCACACACACACACAGAGAAAACAGGCATATATTAGGACAGGCTAAGGAAAAACACCCCAAACTCATTAGGCCTCTATTACTCAGCAAACTAGAACTTTCTTAAATGATTAAAAATAAAAAAATTATGTTTCAGTTAAACTCTACTTAAATCTAAAGCTTTAAGCTGTGAAAATGTTATTTGTTACTATGCTGCTTTATGGAGGCAGTTTTTTTCCCTGGAAGTGGTGAGATTAGTAATAATAAACTGCCTAACTGCACCTGGAAATCCAGTTAATTTTGCACTAGCAGCTTTTACAGATGTTGCAGCTTGTGTATAAGGAACAGATTTGCTTGTTGTAGTCAAAGACACAGGCAGTGCTGCGCCTTCAGAAGTCTCACCTGCTGCACAGGACACACTTATTTAGCAAACAGTTGCCAGAGGTACCTGTTCATCCCCATACAACAGGTGCTGCTGCCCCAGCATGTGCACACTTCATACAGCCCTACTTCAAACAAAAAAGCCTGGCTGATTCCAGTCCCAGACCTCTCTGGGAGGACCTGTGAGGAGTACAGGCTTGTGCAACAATTTGGCAGATGTCAGATGATAATGATTTAGGTAATGCATCAATTAGCCTTCATTTGCTTCATAATATTTCCAACTAGATCATATTCTTGCAGACTGGGGGTTGCCTAAATGTGCTGGCACAGAACTGCCACCAGAATTAATGAGAGTTTTGTAGAGCTGTTGAGGTAGAGAACCAAGGCCACAGAAAACTTCCCTAGTATCCACTAATCAGGTCACTTTAAACATGCAAAAAATGACTGAAATGGCTAGAGCAGAAAACATAACAGGTAATTACCTATTACCAGATCTCTGCCATCAACAAGACCTGCTGAAATGAGCTCTTGAGACACACCGTCAGCCGTATCTGTTGGGGAGAAACCCAAGAGCCAGTCACCACGTAACAGAGATTGGACAGCTGCTGAAGGCATCACAGAAACTTAAAGGAGCTTTTACCAACCAAACAGCAAAAGCATTGCTGACACGAAAATGGGTATCGGAGTGTGCACCAGAGAGCTCTGAGCTATGAAGTCCAGCTCAAAGTTTGACAGCATCGAAGGGCTGCACGTTGGTCATATCCATGACAGTTTTACAAGAAGGGCTTTCTCAACAGCACCACGGGCCCTACAAACCCCTTGAGGAAGACCCCGTGGACAGGTGCTCATACAGGGTCTCCATACACAACATCAAACAAGTTCCCCGTCACCAAAACCACCCTCACACCATGGCATTTCCCACCAGCTCACCTCTCCCTGGGGTAAATTCAAATCGAATATCATTGAGTTCTTTTTTCGAATTCCTGTGGAAAGAAGAGAGTTTTCTACAGAAAAGACCGTATTATCACACCGATCAGTGCCCAAAAGAAAGTGCTGTCACTGAACAATCAGTCTGTGATGAGAACTGAATCCATGGCACCCTTCCCCTCAGAGGGCAGAAACTGAGCGCTCAGGTGTGTGTCTGGAAGCAGGGCTCTACTTCTAGGGACATAGGCCAGAATCCATGCCTTGAACTGGGTGAAAGCTCTTCACACTCAGAACTGGCTGAAGTCTGAAGTTCTGCCTGAATAGTAAGATGGTCCAGCACAAGGCCAGAACCCCTGGATCCTTAATCCCTGTCAGGGATCCCAGCTAACTCCTCCTTCCCACCCTGTGAGGGATATTTACATAAATATCACAACCTCTTACAATCTACAGCTCTTGCCAAACCGAAGTAGTAGATAAAAAGCTACTCCTCTGGGTCCAAGTTTCATAAGAGTGGATGAACCCCAAGCTGACAAACAACCACCACCCTTTTAATTTAAAGGCAGACAGCAAGATGCCCTATAGAAGTCTCCCAGTGTCCCTCTCTGCAAGGATCCACTTTGACAGCTACTCCTCTGGGTCCAAGTTTCATAAGAGTGGATGAACCCCAAGCTGACAAACAACCACCACCCTTTTAATTTAAAGGCAGATGGTCTAGAGAAGTCTCCCAGTGTCCCTCTCTCCAAGGACTCACTTTGACAGAAAAGGTCAGTTTTGTGTCCTTACCTTAACCTTAGTACAAGGCTGATGGGGACTTTCGTATCTTCCTGTACCGGAGCTGCAGCAGGGGCAGGTGGGGCCTGCAATAGAACCACATCATTTTAAAGCAGATTAACACTTCCTTTCTCTGGTTTTAAAACCAGAGATAACCTTGATCAACTGTAAGTATAAATAAAAGTTGAACTCATCACTGGAATGATGACACTATGGTGAAAAAGATGACAGACTAACGAAACAGGAGAACTTCATGTTTACACAGTAATCCAGGAGGTGTTCTCTGTGATTGTCTTGAAAGAATAAAAGCTACACAACTTTGAGAAATGCCAGAATGGCAGGAGACTTCAGAAGAAGCGCTAAATATAAAAAGACAGCTTGCTTTGCATCAAAACTTAAGGGTTTGGGGCATTCGTGACAGGTTCACAGCCTCCTGTGATGTAATTCCTGCCCCAAACATCTGATTTAAAAACCTGATACAATTGTGATAAGTATCTAGGGAATAATTTAATTGGCAGATGAGCATATACTCTTAATTGCTTTTTAGTGAAATCAAAGCCTTTAAGAGAATCTAGCAGCAATTTCATAGCTTTCTATTCTCACTTCTAATTTCTGAGTAATTAAGGAAGCCTGTAGTCAAAGCATCTAATATTGGCCAGCAGAAGATTCCCAGTAGGAAAGATCCAGGTGGTGTCCATCTTTCCAGCACTTGTGGTACTTCCAGTAAAGGGCTAATTGTTAATCAAGCTCTGCCAAAAAAAGGCCCTGAACAAAACAGGGAAGAGTCAGTCACCCTGCTACCGCACAGCTACTGCACGTGCCGAGGCAGGGATTGTGAATCTGCAGGAACAAGACAGACACAAC
>NW_010243101.1:0-51131 GCF_000690775.1 Eurypyga helias | reverse complement strand
CTGGCTGAACCCGGCACAATATCCTAGTGTGTTATGTATTTTAAAAATACTTTTGTATTTTTGTATGTTTATTGTATTTTCTCTGGAAGTGTTTGTGTGTGAGAAGGAAAGCAAATAAAATAACATGGTTTCTACTATAATATTTGTTTTAAAAGTTAGTCCCATCTGTCCTTTGAAACTTAGGACTTCATACTTTCATAAGCAAAGACTGCACAATGCCTTGTGGGAGAAGGTGAAGAAAGGCATGGAGCTGAGCTTTGAGGTGCTAAAGATGACCAGAAAGCTAGTAATAGGATAGCAGCTTGGGTTTGTAATCACTTTTCAGATTACAAATTAAACAAACCAAACCAAGCAAAAAGAACATCTCTTTGAACGTTTTACTTAAATAATTTGCTTCAAGATAACTATTTGCACATTCTTTCCTCTCCTTTCACTCCAGTCAGACCTAATGTAGAAACTGAGACCTAGAATTACTGCTGTTCACTTACAGCACACTTATAAAAAATATTCCTGTCAGTCTTACTGGATGGGACACAAATAGTCAGACATAAATTTGTCCATACACAGGGCCTAACATTGCAGGTCTTCTGATAAGGGCTGCTAGGAACTTTAATCACCCAAAATTAATATAATGTTTCTGTCTGTTCCTACAATAACTTCTGTCCAAGCCCCTGTAATCATTTAAAGGATGAGTCCAGCACTAATTTACATTAGCTTTTTTTGAGTTAATAACATTTCTTTCTTCAGGGAGAAGGATTTTGATTGTCATTTTAAACACTGAATAAATCCACCTCTTAGTGACTTGTAAAATTTGATGTATCAAGCCAGCCCTGGTTATGCACTGGCTGCAGTACTTTCCAATATTGAGCCTTAGAATTTTACTAATGTCCCAGGAAAGAGGGATGTCTTTCTCCATGAATTCAGTAAATAGGAATTTCAATTAAAATCACTGTGAAACGCAGGAATCTTTGAGATTACAGAGGTCTAATATGGCTAAATACAATCAGCTTAGTTTTACCAAAACATCCTTTTTGGTTCTTGAATGACTGATTCATTTGATTAAATAAAAAGGGCAAATAATTAATTTTAAGAAGAAAACAATAATTCCTCTTAGATCTTAAGAAAACAGTGGGATATTTTTACACATGCTTCCTAATGGTTAAAATTTTAAAAGTACACACAGCTCTTTAGCTGTAACGTCTTTCCCCAGTTTTCACAGCCACAGATGTTCCACTGAAGTAGCTGTGCATGTGCAAGTTTTGTTTGAGTTTATGTATCAGGACTCATATTAGTGTTTTGTTTTTAATAGAGCAGGCAATAGTCTGTACATATTTGTGTGACATTTTTATTTATCGTATAAGTAAAAAAGCCTCTGCTATTCCCTGTCATTACATCCTTGACTGGTCTTCAAAACCTAATTAATGCAAATAACAAGTCCAAGCAAAATTTCATTTACAAAATCATAAGCTATTTCTTAATACATATGTTTTAATGTAATGCATTTCATTCATGTGTCAGCCATATATACTAGAAGCTACTGAACTGATGAAATATGGTATCAGCCTCAAATGTTAATGGGCTAAGAAATACAAATAGGTGATGCATGAAAAGGAGAAAATAGAAGATGAGAAACATACTGCTAGTAATCCTGACTGAATAACTCTGTAGGCAGTATCACACCTCAGTATTCTTAAAAGGAAATGGCAAGTAATTTTCTTATAAGACATTAACCTTCTCCACTAGCGTTGAGTCAGTCACTGTCCCATTGTGAAAAATACTTGACCTAAGAAAAGTTTTTTGTTGCAAAATGTTTTCACCGTATTAAACATCACAGTAAACTGAATGCAGAGAAACTTGCAGTGTCTACTTGAAACTTGAGGTAACTTATGTATTACCTCTTTAAAACCTGAAAAGTAAGTTTTGCAAGAATTTCTCTCGTGGTAACAACAGTAAACAACTTTGTTGATACACAAAATGAGGTAGAATACCATTTGCTCAGTCTTGATTTTGATGATATGCAGGTCTAGCACTAATAGAAAGTGAGAGCAACTTCTGTCAATAGAGGAAGCAGATAGGAACTTTAATAAATGAAGAGAACACATATGCTGATTTAAAAGGTAGAATGTTTATGTAGCCCTTTTCACAGTGGAAAGACAGTGTAATTAAGAGAACAAAGCAGTGGTTATATCTGCAGATTTCTCCTCCATCGTCATTCTAAACATATCCATCACATGAAATGGAGTGATACATGCCAGACCTCCCTCGAGTATGAAGGCCTTTCCCCCACCCCCTCACTCAGTGCAGCAGAATCTAGAATAACTAACCTGAAGTGCTTTCATTATTTCACCTTTTTTCTTTTTCTGTAATGGGACTTAGAGTACAGCTGTTTTGTAGCTTCTATGGCATTTGAAAAACAAACACTTCATTGTCTCACATTCTGAAATGTTTCTTTCATCCTTTTCCTTCGAATGTCAGCTTTTAAAATTTCAACTAATATTTTTATAACAATTTATGTTCTTTTATCAGTTGAAAAGCATTCATCATGAACCCACAGTATCATGTGCCATTGTATCCTATTGCGTGGTTGTTTATAATATAGAATTAAAATCATAATATATAATAATATCTTGGAATATACTTAATTTGATCATAGGTACTTAATAGGCTTCAGAAGGCTAGTCCTTATGAGTGACAATAATATTTGCAGTGACAAATATTTTGGATGCTTAATTTTTCAGTTTAGTATAATTGAAAACACTCATTGTGTGCACTGGATTTTCTAAATAATAGCTAGTTTAAATGCTCCCAAATCTTAAAAACCGAACAGTAACTCCAAGTCAGGTTTCCCTGTTAGTTTACCTTTAATTATACATATAAGTTTTATTATGGCCTTTAAACAGATGCTTACACTGCAAAAGGTAAGAAAATTATATAACTGGTTAAAGAAAGGGTTAAGCAGAAACTAATTTTTCAGTTCTGAACATAGGGGATTTCTATTTGTTTTTCTCTGTAAATGGGACCACTCAGCAGACTGTCCTCTAGCTCCTTGGAGCTGAGATTTAAAACAAAACTATTGAATCTCAATATGTTTGTGTGTTAAACCTAATGAAACTGTGCATTGTTAACCCTATGTAACATTTTTTTCTTTTATTTCACAATATATCTTCAAATCCTGTTCATCTCTAGATTAATCTGCTTTTAAAACTATTGTATTTTTTTAAATGAAGTAAATTGTTAATGTTCTATTCAGTTAATCTTCTTAAAACAAAAGTATTGCATTAAAGGTTCTTTAATAATAAATGCACTCTAACTTTCTGATATCCTTTCATCACTGATTTCTAGAACTGCTAAATTTCTCTAAGCTTCATAGTTCATTACTTGTAAAAGAAAATAAAAAATAATTTTCTCTTAGATGAAGGGCTTGATTAAATTTAAGTTAAATATATGAGCTTGTACTTACCATTACGCAGCAGTTGTTTCAACGTGTCTTTTGGCACAAACACACACAGATACTTTCCAATTAGTTCTCTAGTTCAACTTATCCCTTGGCTGGTGTAGCCGCCATCTGAAGCTGCTGCCAGCTTAGCTGCCAGAAGATATCACTTGCAGCGGTGCAGTCCTGTCATACTCTACTGAAATTGCTAGCAACTGGTCGTAAGCTTTACACTGAGTTTGCAAGGCCTCAGGACTGAGGTGTGACAGACTTGCTCTCTCTGAACTTTCCTTGGTCACCTTGTGCCTTTGCTGTAGTTGCTTTAGCTGTGGTACCAATTTCTCTAATTCACCAGGTGTCTGTGGCTAATTTTTTTTACTTTTTAAAAAATCCTTGTGCAGTATGACAGTAGTTTCTTATAGATAGCTGCAACATTTTTTTTTTTTAATTTAGAATGAGATATTTATTATGTATCATGATGATGTAATGTAGAGAAATACGATCCTGGTGTGATACTAGAGGCCTGGGGAAGGACACACTGTAGAACAGTACAGGATGCGTTGTAGAGGAATACCGGTGTGGATAATAAGAGATGAAGCACAGGCTTGGGATTGCAGACTCCACAGCTACAAATGAATCACCTATGGTCAGTTAAAGAAATGAAGACCTGGAACTGGACAAAAACTAATTTTAGGGGTAACAAGGAGAACAAATAAAAAGCATCTCACTTAAATAAAAGTCAGTGTATATGTAAATTCATATGTCACGTTGAGCTGCAGACCAATGACAAGAAATCAAGGTGCAAAAGCATGTTAGCAAACATACAAAAATTATCCCAAATGGGTTTTAGGCAGAAGAACCCATCAACAGATGATGATAAGTAAGCACAGCATCCCCCATTGCCAACATCAGAATGACACTACTTGCTTTAGGACTCATAGAATTCTGAGCTTAATATCAGCAAAAGGAACTAAGAATTCTGTGTGTAATAATTTAAACTGTATTATTCTTAAAACTTTATTGAATAGCAGCATTTTTTCTCTTTTTCTGATAAAAATTACAATTGTACTCATAATGATTCTTGGATTAGACTCTTAAGAGTTCGATACTAATGACATACTAGATTATTATGCTGATGATAAATTCTTAGCTTTATATACAAGACACTTTTTTCCTCTCCCCATAAATAAGATTTTGAGCTCTGCAGCAGTCAACATACACTTGTGTCTCAAACATTGACATAATCCATAAACCTCTGGAAATCTTAGAAATCTTTTAAGTATAGATGGGCAAAACTGTATATCTGGTTTACAGATGGGATTTGATCAGGGTGAATAAATGACCTATCCCCGGATGAATACTTAAGGAGGAAGTGTTCATCAGCTATGCTTCACTATTTGTTCTTCTTAGACTGTAGTCATTAACTACCTGATGTTTTTAAATTCTCATGGTTATGTCAAGTGTTTCAGTTTCTTTAAAGGGAACAAAAGATTTAACAGTTCAGGCTATTCACATACTTAAGTATGACTTTTGCAAGCATCTGCTCTGAGTGAATTTGTTTTCTCACCAGCAGCTAGCCTTCTCCCTAACGACAATCAGCGTATACCTAGATGGTGGCATGATGACTTGGCAAGCAACATTTTAATTTATCTTTGTTTGTCCTGAAGTGATATTCTGAAGCTGTTGGATCAGCTTGTATCTGATACTTCTTTAAAAATTATTCATGTGAAGCTTCAAAAGGTGTCTGTTAATATCTGACTTATTGGGATGACTACTGCCGAAAGATAAAATGCGATTTTATGTAAATAAGTAGTTTACAGGTATGGCCGATGCAGTTCCTTTATGGTTATCATACAGTCTACACAGCTGAAGCGCACTTCACAAGGTCTTCCTTTTACAGGGACAAGATCTAGGCTTTCATTTAGACCATCTTGATCTATGCCAGTATGAAAGACAGTTACCAAAGTTTTCAAAAGTGGGATCAAAAGTAAGCTGAGATATTTAGCATCAGATAAATTTTCTGAGTTTCTCCATCTGCTTTTACTTGAAAATTTATATCAGTTAGGATAAGAGCTCTTGACTGTTAAAGTTGTAGTTGAAGTTAGATACTGATCTTTCTGTCTACAGACACTTACATAATCAATTTGGTGAAGTAAACAACTTATTTGTCAACTTTATTTCCCATTTAGAGTTGCTGGGAGCTTCTGTCACTGCTATTACATATGGGATCTTCTAGTCTGGAAATCCTAGGAATTGCAGTAATCACTGTAAAAGCCACCTTGGTGAATGCAAAATAGTTCTAAAGCCTGTGATTGTGTTAAAAGATTTTAGTGACAGTCTGGCTTAGAGAAACCCAAGCATATCCCTGGTATGTAGGGTAAATTCTAGAGAATTTAAAGTGGATGAACTGCTGTCAAAGATCCAGGAAGGTAAAAACCAAGATAAATCACTTCTGAGCAAAACTAGACTTATTCTGTAGCACAAAGTTGTTGATTGACAACATTTGTGATGCTTTATAGCTGGGGGCAGAACTGTGTATCACTCAGTGAGGAGCTCTGTGCACGGTTTGCCCAGGTTCATCTAGTGTCTTTACAGAATGGTACAAACACAGCAGGACTGACTTAAGTGTTGCGATTTATGTGTCCTTGGTGTTGTGCAGCTGTGCATGGAGAGAAAATGTATTGCATCAAGTGAAGGATCTGACTCAGTTCTCTCCTGAGCAATCTCTGCATTAGTGGTAACTTTGCATGTCCTTATGTGTTCTGTTAAAGTTAGGAAGGAAAAATTCAAGAACTGTGCCAGGAAATAGATTCTGAAAGGAGGGACATGATTCTGGACCCTGGGGATTGGAGCACTTACCTAGAAAAGAAGAGTCCTGACATTAATTTCCTGGTTTCAGGGTTGCTAATGCATTTCACCCTGTGACTGCTTAATGTAAATAACAAGCAACTGTGAAGCTGTGCTGTCAGCAGTACCTGAAATAGTTCATTTAGAATTAACTATGATGTTACTTTGATACAGCATTATATTTTGCAAATTAGACATACCCACAGCTTATTAAAGTTCTCTCTATGCTTGTCAATTAAATGGCAAAGTGTTGCTCAAGCTGGTGGCAGTTTTCTTTCTTGGGATACTGAAAACAATATAAACACTGTTGGGAAATAGACTTACTAATTCAGATGCAGTGTCATGTTAATATTGCTGCACTGCATTCTACACAGCATTGCTGTATTTTGCGTAGACAAAGAATCTTATTGGGCTATTTATGCTGCATTGCTTGGTGTACACACTCCTAAAGAGCCAGTCCTGAGGACTGCTAACAATCCTCATTCTTTATTAACTTCAGCGTAAGTTGATTGTTGGTTTAATATTCACTGTAGACAAATTAGAACATTTAGACAACCTGTTTTTCCTCATGAAAATGATTGTTTCATGAAATATCTTCAAATATTTTGGAAGATTTGATGTACTGCTGAACTCTTTGTTTTAACAAATGTGTTCGTCCTAGGCTAAAATGCTGAAGGTGGATACAGGATGTTCATACACATGTAAATCCCAGATTTGTGTCTAGAAAGTAGCTGAAAATTCTACAATCTAAAAAAACCTTGATGGATAAGAAAATAGATGTTTTTGTTGTTGTTGCTCTAATATATTTCAAAAAATTATTATTTTGTAAACAGAAAAACCCCAAATCTTAAAAGTGAAGATAAAACCAAGTTATTTTTACCATTTATTACTTTTAGTTTTTGAGGATGGAAGATGTGGATGTGTTTCATTTGTTAGACCTCACTCAAGCCAGAGAAAAATCAATGAATGAAGGAGTGGTGTATCATCTGGTGAACATGATGATTTCTTTTAAAGAGGAGGAGTCTTTAAATTCTCAGTGCCATGTCAGCTTTCACATTCTGATGAAAGTGAACCATGAAACAAAAGGATAAAGGAAAGCTGTATTCAATATTCGTGACTTGTTCCTTGTCAGATGTGTTTTTCCACCCCTATTAAAGTATAGAATAAAATGTAGAAGAAAAAAAGCATTTGATTGGCAGATTGAAAGACTTCAGAGATTTTTACCTCTTTGACACAACACTGCATTATGTGCAAAGCATTCGGGAAAATATCTTTGCTTTTGTGTTTCATTTTAAGATGCCTTTTTGAAGGATATGTAATCTTTTGAAAGCTGACTTTCATTTGTTTGCAGTATTACTCCACTGAATTTTCCCATGATCAGTTACATACCAAAATATAAAAGGTCATGTAGTCAAAGGGATAAGGAAGTGGAAAATAAAAAGAATGCCTTAAACTCTTTCCTTAGAAGGCACACGTTGGGTAAAAATCATGCCTGTGAAGAGGAAAACAGTGTGAGTGATGGCACTGATGCAGTATTTTCCCTTTATATTTGCTGTTTGTGTGGTTGAATATGAAACAATGAGATTCAGATAGAACATGGTTGAATATGTCGATTTGTAGAAAAGTGACACGATATGGAGTAGTTTAAAAAGCACCATGTTTGCAGATAGCTCTAGCTCCATCTCATCGTAATGAGCATTTAAGAAAGTCCATGAGATATAGCAGTTCTTTCGCTTTAGTCTGTGTCGGTGCCTTTATTAATTTTTCTGTTTCCTTTATTCTTTATTACAAAGTGTATTTGCATGAAGATGTTTGCTTTGCAGCTTCTGCAGCTTAGACATTGTCTGAAGAGCCCTGGCTGTATTGCAATTTCCATTACAATAATTTGTTACATTCCAAGAAAGGATATTGGATTAATTTGAGAGAGATGTCAGTACAGACACATTGCTAAGCAGGTAAAATTCCTAAGAAGGTTTCAGTTTTCCTCCCTCACACTTCTATTCTAAAGAAAATACTTCTCAAATACCTGTCTTCTTCATGTTCCCAGCAGAAAGCCATTGATTGGAAGCTAAAATAATTTAAAAATCACAATTTGACCTACCCAGTTCTCAAGCTTCACTTGCAAAAAGTTATGTTGCCCTGCTCTCTCTTTTCATAAAACGTGTAGATAACTTTAAGTCATAGGTTTGGCCCGTTCCTTCTACATAACCCATGTGATTTGTTTCTCTTAACAGCCATGATTCTGCAAGTGATTGCCCATGAAGTCATTGCCAGACTTTGTTACTCTGTGTGTAGTAATATAGTAGTGCTCTAAATCATGTTTCTGAAGTAAGATGATTAATGTGAATTTTGTTTCAGAGGGTTTGTGGTTTTCTTGCAGTTTAGAGGGATATGAGCTTCCATTATGGTCAGTCAATGCAAAGAACATTTCCTGAAAAAATAAATTCCTATTTTCTTATAAACAAAAGCAAAAATGGATGGTATAGTGTACTAAATAAGCACAATAAATGTAGCTTTTAGGGAAGCACTGAGACCAAAACTCCTGCTAACTGCTGAATGTCTCAGTGAAAAAGAAAACTTCTTTCATGTTATAACGTCTGATGGTTGCTTGTGGATAAAAGTCAACTATGTTGTATTTTGCAAAAAGAAGTTGGGGACATTCTTACTCATGACTGGTAATTTCTCTTTGGAATCATGGATTAATTTAACTTTATTTCCTGTTTTTAATTCTTGAATTTTAAAAGAATGGCATTCTAGTACAGGCTTCCTTTCAATTTTGGGTATTTTTTGAGGCAGTTATGCTTTCTAGAAAGGATCATATAGTTCATCTAATTGCTAAGTCAACATCAGTGTTCTAGTATTTGTAGGGATTAGTCTTGAAAAAAGTCAGGCTTTTCTTTAGGATTGACACAGATTTTTGTCAGGTGCTCATCTGGAAAAAGGGTCCCTTTTTTTTTAGGGTTGAAATAAGATCCAATTATTCATTATCATAAAATCATGGACTGGTTTGGGTTGGAAGGGACCTTAGAGATCACCCAGTTCCAACACTCTTCCATGGGCAGGGGCACCTTCCACTAGACCAGGTTGCTCAAAGCCTCATCCAGCCTGGCCTTGAACACTTCCAGGAAAGGGGCATCCACACCTTCTCCGGGCAAGCTGTTCATTGCCTCACCACCCTCTCCAGGAAGAATTTCTTCACGATGTCCAACCTAAATCTACCCACTTTCGGTTTAAACCCATTATATCAATGTGTAGACAACGTGTGATTCATAAAATACAATATTGTGGACTTTTGCGTCACTCAAAAAAAGGAGCAAATAGTGAATGCTCTGTCTACAGGAACGAGAATACTTAGGCACTGTTGTGGTACATTTGCTGGACAGATTTTTCTTTCCCCAGTAAGAAACCATACTGAGAAGATACTCCTATTCAAAGATTGGATTAGGGTTCAGAAGGTTTAGTCATAGCTCTGTTATTTCTAAAGTGCTTTGGCTTGCTTAGCCTTCCAAGAATAGTCAGGTGAGGTAGGCCATTAAGCGTAGTTAGTAAGACCTGTACGAGCCAACAAATGCCAGTGACTGACTTTCCCAGTAATCTCCAGTACATGTTTTGGAACATGTTCTGATTTTTAGATACAGACAAAATCTGAAGAATTTTCCGTTTCTTTCTGGACGTGAATTTTAAGGATAAAATAAAAAAAGAGGTATTTTTAAATCTTTTGGTGTGAAAGTTATTTCAGTTTCAGAAGTGTGTTAAGTAGTACTAAAATTAAAATAAAGAAGTCTGAGTACATGCATTTCAGTGCCAGACAGCCTCCAGATTTATTCCACAAGAGAGATGGCAGATTTGAAGGTGCGAGGTTGAATTAATTTCTGTAAAGCACTTTGGGCACTTCATGCTTTCACACAGTAATATTTTTGAGGCTCAGAATGTAGTCACAGACTTGAACACTTCAAGAAAGCAGTTTTGCTGTGAAAATCTTCATTGGTGGCTAGAATGACGTTCTGTCCGAACTAAATTTATTTTCACACATCTGTGCTTTTCAGCACAGTGTCTTTCAGTGAAATGCGTGGATTTTCATTCAAATGAATGCCCATATCTGTTCTACTGCGGATCCAAGTATGCAGCTGTCGTCTTGAGCTCAGAGCCTTTGCCCAGCAAACATGCCCAGAGATTTATTATTTCATTGTAGGGTAAAGTGCATCATCTGTACTAAACTTTTCTCTCAAATATCTGTTGCCTCAAAATGTAGATTCTTCTTATCTGAATTTAGGAAAACTATATTTTTTTTTGAGTTTTAGTGAATTATCACTGGATATGTTGCGATGCTGAAGCCTCTTGCCTTTCAAAACAGCCTCACAGCTACAGGTACCTGTCCAAGTACTTGTGTCTTGCAGTCAAAGCATCATGGATGAGAGCTTATAATGCATGAAGAAATCCTATATCCCTGGGTTTGCTCTGTCTGAAAGAGAAAGCCCAGTTTGAGATTTATCGCCAGAGTACTTCTGGGTGGGGGGAAGGCTGAGGTGAAAACTCTCAGGGTCATTTGAGCAGTCTTCAAACCCTCAAAAGCATACAGGCTCTACAGTTCTGTTTTGCAGAGCATCAGCTCCAGATGTGGCTGCCCTGCTTTGAGAAGGTGGAGAACAGGGAGAGTTACTGAAACATTCTTCCTTGTTAGTTATATTGCTGTAAGGACTGACATCAATGACGCAGGAGCCTCTCCCCTTCTCTCAAGTCTCTGTTTCATAAACCTTTATGCTTAAAACTGCTTCGGCAGGATGAGGTGATGTGCCTTTCACCAGAACTATGGTATCTTTCTGACTGATGAAAATACAACCTTGCTGGCATAACTGAACTCCAAATGAAAAATAGCAATCTTGCATTCTGAAGCTGTGCTGGACAGACAGCAGTTCATGGTGCTCTGTTTCTTTATGGATGCTGTAGTCCTGCTGGCTACCACTGAATCAATCTGTTTGAGACTCATAGGAGAACTCACATTTTTCAAAGGGTTGATAATTCAACTAATTAGTTTACCCACCCTCTGTTGCTGTAAAATGTGACTCTAGTTCCTCCATCAAATATTTTTAACCTTCAGAGTGACTGCTGCTGTCTTAAGACTGCTTTCTCTGCTCACTGAGTTGAGGTGACGGCTCACTATCTCACATCACAGTAACTGAGCCAATGAATCCTTGGATTCCCCTTGCATAAGGCACTATTTGTGCTACTACATCTTTTTTCTGCTTTATTGCTAGCAACAATTAGCTAGCAATTTGTTTAGACTTTTCAAGGAGTTTGAGATTAAAAAAAAAGCAGCATTACTGGCTACATGCTATGCTTATGCCTTCTTTGAAAATTGTTTTGTAATGGAATTCGGAATGATAATAAACTGATAATGTAAATCTGTGACTATAGCCATTTCCTGCTGATACTGAAGGTGCTCATCAACTCTCAGGGTAGGATTTTTTTAGGGAGGTTAGGGGAGACGTCAAGATAAGCTTGAATGGTGATGCCATCATGCGTTAAAGATGAAAAAGTTGATAAAGAGTGTAAGAAGTGATGAAGAACTGACCTGTGTTTATCCTGACAGAATTGCATCCAGGATCTTCCACGGATGGTAGCAGTAATGATGATTATTGTGTAACTACAACAGATCCTTTTACTGCTGTAATGCATTATCAAATAATGCAGTAAAAATTTTAAATCCCTGGCTATGGCTTTTAGCACTCTGTCCCCTGTAAAGTTGCATGAGAAGAAAATGAAACATTCTGTCTTTGTTAGACTAGGCAATGCAATAATGCAGATGATTCCAAAAATTTAAGAGGAAAAAACAAAGCAGAACCATTCCTAAATACAAAGACCTGTGTAAATTTTGTATTTGCTATATAATATTTCTTTGTCCTTCAAAGGATATCTGGATAAACTCAGTTCAGTTCTCTTTCATTGGAAAAGCACTGTTGTTAAGTAATATTGTTATTTCACTGAAATGCTGAAGAAGGCTTCTAATCATCAACCATCTTAAATTTCTTTTCACAATTTATCTCCTTGGTTTTTGGCATATATTTACTTGTAAAATACTTGTAAAAAGTTTTTTTTATTTTCAGTTAAGACATTGTATATTCTTAAGGGAGAACTGCAGAATTTATAATGTAAAGCTAAAGCCTAAAATTACTATTGTAATGACTGTAGCCTTCTGTGTACTGACTGTCAGTTTATGATGGTTCATTCCTTTTCCTTTTTCTGTTTACTTAAAGTTAACTTGAAAGAAGTATAAATCAAATTGTCAGTATGGAGGTTATAATTTGTTGTTCTTAAAATGTCAAGATTTATAAAAAAAACTCGTTATGGTGTTCTAAATTTTAATACAACTTATTTTATTTACTTTGTATAACTTCCTTTTCTGTATTTTATAGTGGAATCTATCTGCAGGGTATCCTCAAGGCATGGTTCTCTTCATTTGAGTCCTTATATTTTTGAGGGCTGGAAAAAGAGGGGGTTTGTAATTTTATTCTTATATTAGATCATTGCATCTTTTTTCTTAGTTCTGTTTCTGAGAGGAAGAAATTCAAAAGATACATATTCTGCTTTTCTCACAGTGCATAGCCTTGCACTGTCAAAAATGTCACAGGTTAATGGTACAACTGAGCTCCATTTATCTTATTCTGACAGCTTGCCCAACCTCATACATCTAGCAACAACATACCTCCTAAAGTAAGTGACATTTTTAGCCTTTGTTCCTTTCATATGGGCCTGTGAAAAGGATTTAAAGTAATTCTACACTGAGTTTACAATACATTATTTCATATTATATGGAATTACAGTGAAGAAATTTTAGACTAATTTAGTTCCATAGAATAATTAATAAACTGTTGAAAATTAAAGTCTCACCTCAGAAATCTGAAATGATAGGAATGGTACAGTGCCATGGATTTTGTGAAAAATGATGGTATGTATTTTTAATTTTACACCCTTTCTATTACACTTGTTCAATTATTTATGGAAGCTAAAAAGGCCAGCATATGGTAGACAGCGACCTAATTTTATCCTCAGAAAAAGTATGATTCCTAACCAGTGGTTATTTATTGATGACTTACAAAATGTATCCAAAGATTTTTGCTGGAGTGAGTTTTATAAAGCCAGGGGTAACTAAAATATTTAATGTTTAAAAAGTCAGGCTGTTTCATTAAATGAGTTAAAATCAACTATCCTGTCTTTATAGGCAATAGCTATATAAAAGCAAACTGAAAACCCACCCAAACTTGCCACATTTTCAGAGATTCTTGATTAAATTAAATGTAATAGACATAGATATCATCTTTAACTTTGAATGGCAGAAACAGCTGGGATTTTTACTCAACTGAGAAGAAGCAGCAGTTGAAATCACATGGTGTTTCAAATGCATTCTTTTTAGTTTGGATAAATGGGGTGTTTGATACAAAGAGGGTTATTTGCCTTTTATGAACTGGGTACAATGCAGCTCTTTTGAATTCTGTGGAGAATAGAGCAGAATAGAATAGTTCCATTGGAAGGGACCTACAATGATAATCTAGTCCTTCTCAGACTTTGGAGTGTCTTTGGAGTACACCTGGGCAGGAGTTCTGGATATCTCTGTTTTGGGCAAATCCATTCCTCTCTTAAAAATTCAATTCTTCATTTATAGATTTGAAATAATAAGGATTTCTTTTGTGGAAGATTTGAAAGCTTCTCCAAAAAGGCATATGTATGTATAATATTTCTTTTTTTGCTGTCTCCATATTTAAAATAGACTCATAATTTGCTCCCCTGGGGATGGAATCATTCCAGGACTATTCTGTAACAGATCTGACAAATGTAAAGATATCCTCCTCCTCCTGGACCAAGTTGTGTGTTACGTCTTCTGGATCAACCTATTTTTATTCAGAAATATTTACTGTTAATTTACAGTAGCCATTCTTTGTGTTTCTACATTATTTCATAATGTTTCAGTTTTATTTCATAGAAAGGGCGAAGTTAATGTCATTTCTTTCTCAGTTTAAAGTTTCAGGAAATGGCTTATGTTTGATAAGGTTCCATATATATTTCGGCACAGCTAATTTGAGCATCCAGGAGAAAAGAATGAAAGTAATCAAAACTGCCTACAAAAATAGAGTTCACTAGGGAAAAAAACCAAAACCATAACCCTGAACAATGACCCATCAGTACAGAGCACTTTATCCGTCTCTCCCTGAAAAACAACCAACCAAAAAACACAGGAATCGTCCTTGAAGGACACAAAAAAGGAGTTGTCCTTAAAGATATATTTTGAACTTTTACAGACCTACTATGGCTTGAAAAGCTAATGTGGGGGTTTTACTGCATTTGTTTTGGTTTTACTCTAAAAAATGACATATAAAATTTGACATGGGAATTTGATCTTTCTATGTATGCAGCATTACCACGCTTAAGATAGAACATTGATAAGCTTAATGCTAGATATGACTTTGGTGTCTCAATTCAGGAAGGATGAAAGCATACTGGGATGGATCCAGGGGATAATGACATAATCTAGAAACTTGTAGGAAACAAAGGCATAAACAATCCTGATATTGTATGAGAGCTGTATAGTGTCCTTTTACCTGTCTTTACGCAGAGATGCGCTGCTATGTGCTTCTCAGTCTTTCAGATAAACACCTCAAAATACCCAAGATTAGAATTTAAGCAAGTTTAAGCATTTTTCTAGCAGATAGCAAATGAAGTTTTGGAAAAGATTACCAGATGACACCACTTGGGGACTTAAAAATCAGAATATTTACCTTTAAGAAGACATGATTTTTCTGCTAAACTAAATGGAACTCAGAGTAAACTGAGAATGGAGGGAGAAGGAATGTAGTATATACATCAGAAGTCAGGATATGGTAGTTTCTGGCTTTCCACTTTCTGATGAGGAGAGTTAAAATGTATAATAGCAATGTAATTATAAGCATAAATAAAACCACTAGCACTGCTTGGCTGGAGTTTATTCCCTATAATCAACAATGACAGATGAAGGAAGATAACAGTAGTCTTCAAGGTGGTATCAGATTTTCAATGTACTTTGAAGTAATTTATGTTGTTTGCTAAAAATTGAGCTACTTTTTCTTCAGTCCATCGTTGCTAATAGATTTCTAACATAATGGAAATTTTATGAAAATGGCTCAAGTTTCTTTAGGTATAATGTTGTAGCAGATTGACATATGGTAATAATAACCAAAATAATTCTATTTCAGCATTAATAGTAGTTGTAAGTAGTTGTAAATCAAATTAAATAGGCTCTCTGAGTAGCTGCATTTTACACAAAGGTATCTGTTACAAATGGTGCTGCTGTGTCATTGATGTATTTCACTGGAAGTGATTGTGTAGATGTTTTGTATACACTGAAACTCATGATCTGTAATTTTCTTCTTTGATGAGGAATCTCTTAGGATATAAAATAATTATTTTATATTAATTTCTGTAGATTATGGGGTCCTGCTAACTGTAGTTAATACACAAATAAGTAGAGTATGATTCACATTCACCACAAGTATTAACAGAGCACATCTTTATAAAATAACTAGATAAAATTAGTGTTTAAATTAATGATTTTATGCCACAATATATTTTTTTTTCTAGTAGCATTAGTGGATCTTTTTTTCCATTCCCCAATATTTTTTTCTTTTGCATCCTAATCACACAGCCATCAATCAACATCATATTGTGAGCACTTTTTTTTCTTTTAATTGCTTGAATGGCATCACCTGCAACTAGCTGTCAACTTGAATGAGTAAATTCCTTCAGAGTGGGTATTTATCCTCTGTCAGTGTCAAGCTGCCCCAGGTAGACTCTTTGCCATTTAGAATCAAAAGGAGCTTAACTACATTGCTATGCAAGTTTTACTGGCATGTAAATAGTTTAAATAGTATTGATTATTTTAATGATGGGTTTTCAGTCAAAGGTTGATTTAATATATATGTTTAGTATCTGACACAAAGCCATATATAATAACCATGCAAATAACATCTGAGGCAAATTAATTTTAAATGGTTAAAACTATGCATGTATAAATGTACCGATTGTGTTCCAGAGCATCGTAAAATTAACTCCCTGCTTCTTGCAGGACTACCTAAAACTAAATCCTATGACTAAGATCATTGTCTAAATGCTTCTTGAACTCTGAAAGGCAGAACTCTAACTAGTTTCAGATAATCATTGCAATAATTTACTAGCTACTTTAACAGAAAAACCTGTTTGTTATTTTAAGTGATTTTGACATCTGTCATTTTGAAAGGATTTTGATGGCAGGGAGGGTTTCATTTATCTCAGCACCGGTGAGGCCACATCAGGAGTACTGTGCCTAGTTCTGAGCTCCCCACTGCAAGAGACTCATGGACATGATAGAGTCCAGCGAAGGGCCATGGACCTGACTAATGACCAGAACATCTCTCCTACAAGGAAAAGCTGAGAAAGCTGTGACAGTTCAGCCCTCGAAAGGGAAGGCTCAGGGGGATCTCATCTATGTGTACAAATACCTGAAGGGTGGATGGAGGCAGGCTATTTTCTGTGTTGCCCAGTGACAGGGCACAATGCCCATTGAGCACACACTGAAACACAGGAGGGTCCATTTGAACATCAGGAAGCACTTCTTCAATGTGGATGTGACTAAGCATTGGCACAGTTTGCCCAGGGAGGTTATGGAGTCTCCATTCTTTGACATATTCAAAAGCTATTTTGACATGGTCCTGAACATCTGGCTCTAGGTGGCCCTGCTTGAGCAGGTGGGTGGGACACATGACCTCCAGAAGTCCCTTCCAGCCTTAACCATTCTGTAATTTCTTACAGATGCAAGGTGGGCGGTTTAGTATGTTGAATATCAAAATAACTTGTCTGATTTTAGCCTGATACAAATGTATGTACAATAGTGAGCTATTCTAGGTTTACTTCAGCATGAGACTACCCTGACTTGCCCCCAGGTACCTGACAGGCTAGTGGCACAGCATAGATAAAACCAAGGTCCTTGTAGTTTCATCTACTTTCTTCAAAAAGATATCAATAAGAGAAGTGCATATAATATCCTGGTTTTGTTCTTTGACAACAGAGGTCTTCTCCAGAGTTACATATTCCTTCTCAGTCTTTGAAATTTGTTTGCGTGATGGATTCTGTTGGGTTTTTGTTTGTCCTGTGTATCTTGAGGTCACCGCAGTTTCTTCACTTGGCTTCTGTGGATTTATTCTGCCACATTAATGTATTTTGAAAGGCAAAGTCTCTTTGGGAAAGAATGAAGGACAGTGGGTGTGAGGTAGATCTATGGTCCTATCAGAAATACTGCACTGACTAACTGCTTTATGTAACAGTTTTACGGAACCTAATTAATTTCTCTACATAATGCATATAGTAGAGGAAGAAGATTTGCAGGTATTAAAATGCAGTCATTTCTCACTTAGTGGACTGAGACATTAGAGAAGAATTTTAAAACTGTAGATGATAACACTGTCAGTATCAAAATCTGGAATTTAGCCAAGAAAATGGAATAAACATGACTATTCCTGGAAAAACCCTTATATCCAACTACTCAGAAAAATTAAATGTACTTCAAGTTCTTTAATTATTTTTAGCATAACAGACCCAGCATGAGAACCCTGTATAGAAGGATCAGTTTGGTAGCAATTTAGTAGAAGGAATATTTCTGAAATGAAGTGCCAATGAATATTGTAGTTTATAATAATCCTTCCTGGCTACACGAGACCAGATTTTCAAGTGTGTGGTGGGTTTTTTTGGTTTTGTTTTTTGTTTTTTTGGAGGGGGTGGGGGGTGGTGTGTTCTTTTTTTCTTCCTGTAGATTGGGCAATTTGATTGTATGCTAAGTCATTTGATTACAGTACTCTGCTTTTTCCTTACATTTCTCATTTTCCTCAGTTCTTACAGAATATAAATCTTTACAGAAATTTCCTATGTGTTTTTATTTTGTTTTGTGGAGTTGAGCTTTTGTTGTGGTATCATGTCATAAACAAGCATTTTTTTACTAGTATTTGGGTCCATATTAAAAGCTTGGTAGTATGTTACTCTACACTTTATCTTGCTCTGGGAAGCAGAGGGATCATACTGCACTCTGAAAGCAATGCATAAAAAATGTTTTAGCTCCCCTGTTTGTTTGATATTGTCTCATTTTTTAAGTATCCCTTGAAGATACGTTTTGCAGGTCAACCCACCAAGGTCCATCGCCGTCCGATGTGACTGATGTTGTTCTTGTGTCTGACCTTAATCAACTGAGCCAATCATCCATAATGACATAGCAATAGAAATCTCTTGTAGGTATTTATACCAAATTAGTTTATTAATATATGTAAGTATAAATTCATACAAAGTGTAGGCGAATATTAGCTTTGAAGAGTTAGCTAGTTGGGGAGGATCTTGCTGAGTGAAGGCCAGACAAGTATAGAAGATAACAGCTGGTCAGCTAATACAGCAATTGCAGCTTCAAAGAAGGGTGGGAGGGAGGAGGGAGGTCAGAATCTGAATATGTTAGGGGTAAGTAGGTTTTGGCAGAGGGAGACCAAGTCCTGTTGGAATTTCTGAAGATTCCCCCCAAGCTATAGCTATAAAATCTTGCTCAGTAGATCAGGGTTTCCTCTGTGGTATGAACTAGAGATGTAGGACATGCAAGAAAGAGGTAGTTCTTGATTAGGGGATGCAGGGAAGAAAAAAAAATCAAAACAGCTCAATACAGGCAGAGATTTCTAACTGGATTTCCGGTTCTGATCTCAATGTAAATAAACTAACACTGATTTTTCCCTTATTTCTTCACTTACCTTTTTACAAAGTATGTTTTACTGTATGAAGCATTTCAACTGGATATTGAAATTAAATATTTTTATTCTAATCTGGTTTTAGATTAGTGTACCGTCTGACATCAGTGCGTTCCTCACATAATTGATGAAGGTAAACCTGGGGCTACAAGGACACTGTAACAAGGACAGCTTCTCAGGCACTCGTGGGCCTGGGGATAGGGCATTTGGAAAAGAGAGGATGCCTGACATTTCACGGATCAGTTTTGATTGCAGGTCCTGTGGGGATTAGGAAAAGAAAAAATGCTATTGTGGAAGTATGAGCATCCTGAGGAAGTTTTCAACAACTCCAAAAACATGGTTTCAAGAAAGGCGAACTCTCACAATACTATTGATTTTCAGAAGATACACACAGTTAGTAGACACATTAAAAGCTTCACCTGGTTTTAGCAAGGTTGATTTGAGAAATTTGGATTTAGGAAATGTGTGAGAGGTAAGTGACCTTTTCACTGTTCAGCATCCAGTTGCACTGTTTTTCATGTTGCAATTTTCTAAGTGCTTCATTAATAAATGTATCCATGTTCATCTCGAGCAAACTGGAGTCTTGTAACCATGCTGTTGCAAGCCTTTCCAGTATCATGTTAGAGGTCAGTAATATTGGCAGGGAAGAAAAGGAATAGTGTTTGCTAAGAATGGCCTGAGCTTTGGGCCTATGTGGGCATGTGCTGAGAGGACATGTGCAGCTATTTTCTTCCTGTACCTTTCCATTACTCTTGGTGTGCCTAGTATGTCCAGGGCTATTAAAAGGGAACATTTACATGTTTTATGGAAAGCAGCTGTGGCTGCTGTTTTGTGAGGTTGATTTGGTTCCCAACTCTGTACAACAGCACTAAGAATAATAGCAATTTAGTCCATTATTTTTTGCCAGCAGAATAGTCTAGCAACACATATTTAAACTGCTGTCAGTTGAATTTGCTAACTCTTCCTCTGTTGATTTGGCAGAGATGACCAAGGAATGGAATGATGTTGTCTTTTTAATTGGTTGAAGAAAAATCCCTGTATGAAGATATCTGGAGCTGGAATAGAAGTTTATCCCAACGTGAGATGTCCAGAGGGTTGCACACAGTCTTGCTAGGCACAAGAGAAGTGGATGCAGGGAGGATGTAGGTTGTCTTTTGTGCGATAGTGTAATGGTTAGAGAGAACACTCACCTAGAAGTACCTGCATGTCCTAGCACCCAAGGGAGTCAAGAAGGGGAGCACTGTACTGCGAAGAATGCCAGATGAATGGGACATAGGCTAGTCAGTAAAGGTGCAGGGCAATTTATAAGAGCACTGGCCTGACTGAAGGAGATCCTGGATTAGTAGTCCCTGCTCCAAAGTTTTTGTAAGATTTTTTTCTTTTTTAACCCAATTGCTAAAAGCATAACCACTCTTGAGGTAGGGATTAGAATCCAGCATTACCAATTCCTGGTCAAATTCGTTATTAAATGTTTTTGTGTAATTGTGAGCAAGCTTGCCACTTCTTGTCAGCACATCTTGTTCCTTCTCTCATCATTGGAGCCTTTTCACTGCAAAGGCATGCCTGAGGAATGAAATTGCAGGAAATAGTGTTGCAGTCTGTACGTGTAACTAATTTGTGGCTTCTAGATTCCTATCAGCTGACTTAATGGTTTCGTCCCTGCCAGTGTCCATTTTTAAATGTCCACCTTTCCTTTTTCATTGCACTGACAGCACAACCATCGAGTCTGTGTGTGTGCATCTCATTCTGGACCGTCTCCTCGTGCTGAGAACCTAGAAGTGGTGACACTTAGTGTTAATTGAATGCGATAGGAACATTAACATTGAGCAAGTTCACGTCTTTCTAATGTTGCTCAAGAAGCCATTGAAGTTATTGATTATGATCGAATGTCCCATTGCCAATGCTGAAAAATTGTTGTAATTTGCAGCTGCTGAATATATATGAGGTAAGAAACATCTGTAGTTCTTCATTTAGGAAGACAGCGCAGTGGTGGTCTAATAAGGTATTTTTCCTGTATAACAGTACTAAAACATGATTTCAAGAAGTCAAAGTCAGAAGTTATGATTTGTCAATTGAATGAGGTGGGGACATAAACATATGAAATTCTCCAGTAATGTTACTAGTTGAACAATTTGTCTGTTCCATTTAGATCCTTTACACAGCTGTGCAAAAGTGTAATTTTTTTTCTCTACAGGAATTACTTGCTTTTTTCCAGTGTATGTTTTTATGGTTTTTGGTGTGTGGGGGATTTTTTTGTTTGTTTTGGTTGTGGGTTTTTTTTAAGTGTATTCGAACAGTGTTGTGGTTTTGGTGGGGGTTTTTTTGTTTGGGGTTTTTTTTTTTTTTAGAAGAAATTAAAATTCTGTTCAGACTTGAATGAGTTCATGTCATTTTACAACCTGAAAAATGTCTCCTAGAAATATAGACTATCTAAAGATGTTTTTTAGGATGTGAAATAAATTGTGAAATCATTGAACTGAGTGAGAGTGAGACAGCTTGATTTTTTTTTCATCATTTGTCTTATTATACAAATAATGATTTTTATATATACAGGCTATGATGCCTTATGTCTAAGGAATAGTCTTCACAAATTTTGATGTTTTTATTATATCGGATATAAAACCAGCTGCCTGGTGATTCTGAAGTATATTATCTTTTATTATGTGGCTCTTTCAGTATTGCCTGTAAAACAAGGTAACCATTGAGGTGGTGCATTGCTGCTCTAAGTCTGCCCTGCAGTTTTGTTTCACCACTGATAATTATTGTATGTACGTTACAAACCTGAAAGAACTGTGTTTCTTGCTAGATTATGTGGACATATATGAATAGGAGAAAGTGCATAGTGCAGGATGGCCTTGGGACAGCTAATGAA
Organism: Eurypyga helias; assembly: GCF_000690775.1. NCBI lineage: Eukaryota > Metazoa > Chordata > Aves > Eurypygiformes > Eurypygidae > Eurypyga > Eurypyga helias. The sequence goes on along the minus strand of NW_010243101.1, from coordinate 29,200 downwards.
TGTCTCCTATAGAATCCTGACTTTTCTCAGATTCCATGCTAATGAAACTAAACCTGTACTAATTTCATAATGTGATTAATGGTGGCATATTTGAGCAATTGGGCTGTGACCCAGCAAAGCACTTAAGCACGTGCTTATCTTTAAACATGTGAGTAATTTTGAGGAAATCAATAGTTTCACTCCTAGGCCCCATTTTTGACTTCGAGCACTTTGCTGTATTTGGCTTTTGATAAATAAATAAGTTTAAATTATTTAAAATGCTCTAGTCTTAATTACAGAATATGTTTTAGTCATGTATTTGACAAGTTTTAATTAAAGTAGTTTTATATAAATTATATGACACTTGATTTATGTACCCAATATACATTTATGTGCTTAGAATTTATCACAATGTCTTTTCAGTTTATAAATGTTATTGTATTTATGTTCTGTAAAAGCAATGAAGTCATAATATTATCCTATAACAACATTTCATTTTGCTGTTCAGTCTTCGGTGAAAAGTGAAGTATTCAGGGGTTTTGGTGAAATACTGCACATCTGAAAAATAGGTTAGTTTTCTGCATATGTAATGGAAGTCTAGATATTTAGCTTGGGCTAATATCCCACAGAATTAGTTCATCATTCTGCTGTAGTTGTAAATGAATAATATATCAGTGTTGGAAATGCAATAGGAATCAGTATAGGGAAGCTGAGTCTGAACCGGAAAGTACTGTTTCATATCCTGGTTTGTGTCACCATGAAAAAAACATGTTCCTTTTCTACAAGAAGTGTGTTTTCTGAAACCTGAGTATCTGGTTTGCAGGCGTTTCAATAAGAAACCCAAACACAAAGAAGGTGCTGTTTTCGACTGTGAAAATATTTCATGAATTTGATCTTGAGGGATTATTTTGGGTTTATTTGACTACTGAAAGAAACTGTTTTAAGAGCTAAGACTGTAGACACAAGCAACTGTTGTTCCATTACCATGGAATATATTGGCATTTAACAGTTCTTTGGAAATGCAGGCATCTGCATCAGCACTGAGTTATTCAAGTGGAATAAATTTTGGGATATTCAGATTTTTGATGGAGATTTCAGCAGTGATATTTACTTCTGCATAATGGAACGTGGCAGATTCATTCAAAAAAGCAGTGACTGTATATTTAAATGCTTGTGTACAGTGTAACACAGTTTTATGTTTATATGTGCTATTTTATACTATTACTTAAGGTATATTAATTAATCAGTTAATAATGGAAGGTTAGAGAAATAACAGACAGAATTCCTGGCATACTTGGGAAACTTTTAATCACACTGCTACATCCATTCTTCCTACAGCATAAAATTGACAAGTTAATTATGCCAACTTTATATTAGACTTGCTCCATGTTAAATACATCAATCTTCTCCCTGCTATCTGTCCTTAATTTTCTATTACTCTGATTCTCTCCAAAATACCACTGAAAATATTGTTTTCTGTCCATGACACTTTGGTTCTTCCCCTTCATGCTTCTGGGCTTCTGTATCACGTATGTGCTGACTTGAGCCTTCTTTGATGCAGTGGTCTCCCTCACTCTATTTCATTAGATCCTCTATAATCCTATTGGATATTCTGCTGCCAAACCTGGTTTTATTCATAGAACGTAACAACGACAAAACCAACAATAAATAAGAGATTACAATTAATGTAGTTCTTCAGTATTTGTAATACATAAAACATTCATTAAAAAAAGTGTTCTTTCTTCTTGTTTTGCCGTTATCGGTGACGTGACAATTGTAGTCCATATATTGTCTGTGAAGTAGATTGTACGCTTTATGACTTGTCCTAAAACTTGGAACAGGTTTTTAATTTATATGCAGAGAGGGGCAAAAACCCCAGACCAAGATAAGCAGTTTAAAACAAAAGCTGAAAGATAGCAACTCAGTGAGGAAAGATGGAAGAAATTTACTTAGGGGGAAATCTTTGATTAGTGTCTGAAATGGATGAGGAGCTGCCAGACCTGCCAAAGTGTTCAGTTGGCGTGGTTGTACTTTGTACATGGAGGATGTAGACCATAGCCTTCAGGAGAAGCTGAACAGTGGTGAGTTGGTATTTGAACAGCCTGTAGAGAAGAGAATTGCAAAATGATAAAGATAAAATGAGCATGGGACAAACTCATCAAAAGGAACAAGATTACACAATAAGTAAGTTTTGTTTGGCATTTGAACAAGAATATTCCTGTGGTGGTTTAAGTTCTGTGTAGTCAAAGGCAATTATTTAAATCAAACAATTCTAATTGAAACATAAAATTTGAATGCTTCCTCAAGTGTATGTATAGATCACATTAATTTCACATGCTTGGAATTTCATAATTCCAAGTGTTTTTCATTTTATATGCAACTTTAATTCCAGTCATGATTCTAAACAGGATCTGATACTTTTGCTATGACGCTATCTTATCTGGTCTTATCTGGGATTTTGGTAGAAGCAGTATAACGCAAACGCAATTTCCATATCTATATATGTATCTATATCTATCTTTTGTATTAGGGTCATTTTTTTAATTTGTGATTTCAACACAGTTATGTGTTTTACCATATCATTAAAAATATGGCAAAATATATTTTGCTACTGTTATGCTAATGAGCTGCTTGCCTTTTGCACACAGATTTTTAACAGTGATCCTAGTTATCTGATACTTCTACAGCCTGTAATTTACTTGAGTCATCCCTCATATATGATGATTTCATCTGAGAAATTATCTATTGATTCAATGACATTATGTAAGTGCAAAAATATATGAGTATCTAATATCATTATTTGGTCAGATAAAATCAATCTGGACACCTATTTTTCGTCCATCGCTGGATGTTTATGAATGAAAACATCATAATAGGTGACTTTTATATATTGCAAAAGATGTGGAGACCCATTTCTTACATGCAAAAAGCATTTCTTCCATTAAGTTAAAAATGAGTCTGGCTTTGTGTTATTTTCACTTTTCAGTCAGATTAAGTTTATCTAGGCTTGATGACGTTTTGATTGAAATTGAAACTGTATGTTGTGTGCTAGATATTCCCTTTTGCAGAAGGTCCCTGTGGCACTGGATTTACATTTTAGAATTACGATATATATGTTATGCTTATTTTAGCTCAACAAGCTGGCTTTCAGACTCCTTACTCAGTTCCAGATTCAACTGTTTTTTAATCTGCTGCTTAGTTTCTGTAAATTTGAATAGGAAAAGTGCAGGAAAGAATAAAAACCGTTTCTTGTGGTTAACTGAGTATTTCTACATGTTTTTTTCCTTTTAGAGACATTCAAAAGACCTTAGAAATTTCCTTCCTGAATTGGATTGAAAGCATTTTAACATACATATGTTTAAATTGCATGCATTGATATTAATGCTACAGATGAAAGAATTTAAAATTACAATAATTGATATAAGTAGTCAAAGAATTTTGTACAGAGATGTTGCATAACCAAAAGCTGACTAAAAATGAAGTCATAATATTTGGCTTGAACTACAAGAGGACCTGGTGGGTTTTAGCAAAATCTGCCTGCAACACAGAGAAAGAGTTTAGCTTATAGATTCAGGAAAAGAGTTAATAGACTTCCTAATCAATTCTAGATCACAAGGCCATATGTTTAGATTAGATATAGTTCCATAATAGAAGACTAAGATGGCTTAAAGTTCTGTGCCTGAACATAATTACTAGCTAGGGAAGCACCTAATGTTGGTAGAGTTTTGAAGTCTAGATACCATATAGTCTACACATCAAAACTTTTCAAAAGGCTAGATTGCTTTTATAGCATTAAGAGAGATACACTACTTAGGAATTTGACAGTATATGTTTACAGTATACCAAATACAAAGGTGGTATTTATCATGGAAAAGATGCAGAAGTGTAGCTGTCTCCATTAATATTATAATAGTCAGATTCCACCATTTGGTCTTATATTTGACAGTGCTGTTCTAGAACAGTTCTTGCTTTAATATGCTCCTCTGGAGCAGTAAAAAAATAAAAAAGTTTGACCTTGGATTTTTGAAGACCAGAACCTCTGCCTATGATGAAAAACAGTTGGTAGTGATTTTGTAAAAACAAGATGTAAATCTTCCCTGATTACTTTTAACTAAATGCTTCCCTCCTCCAAGACATGTTAAGGTGGGGTTTTTTTTTAATATCAGTGATGTTTGAACACTTTTGTGAAACTCACAAAAAGTGAGTTTGTTTATCACTTGTTTGAACACAAGATGAAAAATTTCTCGCCGTGGTTCTGTGAAGCATGACTTTATCTTGAATTTTTACAAAAATGCTTTCTCTTCCCTACAAAGGTTGAAGAGGGCTTATGCTGGCATCCTTCTTCTGCCATCTAGCTTTCTTCAGAAAAAGTTATTCAGCCTGTGCACTTCACAAGCTGTCCAGGGCATTCCTCTGTTCAGTACAAATATCTGTACCTGAGGTTTTCCAGTCTGTGGTCTGAGAACTCTGTTGATAGAGTTTGCTAAGAGTTTTGAACCAGGACAACCTTCTGAGAACACCACAGTAAAGGAATTTATGACACAGCAAACTTCTTAATTGAGACATCCGTCATCTTCTAGAGTACTATTTGTTGCTTTTTACTGCATCCAGTACCATTTTACACTTGGTCATGCAGTAGACACCAGATTTTTAGTATCTTTTTTATACGATGTAATGTACCCTAACTTTCCCATCTCTGCAGAGATTGACCCTCAGGCATCTTAAAAGTATTGAAACTCATGGATGGACTATATTGCACATGCAGGAAATATTTTTTTTTTATTAGAGGCAAATAGTCATAATTACTGCTTTATCTATCTTGTTAATTCCCTTTTAAAACTCAGAGTGAAAAATGTGACAATTTCTAGATGTTTACATTCTAAATGAAAACGTTGAAATACATACTTTATGAGTTTAAAAAAAATCAATAAAAGCTAAGGGCCAAAGTAAAAGTAAAACCTTTCAGGAAATAAATGCATGCAGATAAACAGAACAATTTCATGCTAATTTTTATCTAGAGCTTTTTCAATAACTTGCAATTTTTTACAGATTTGTTTTCCATGCTACTTTCTTGTTAAATGTGTTGGTACCTCAAATAGTTTGCACACTTGGTTCCCTTACTGCTGTCTTGCTAAATGTTTTTTTGGACTCATAAAATTTGTTCCATTATTCATACTCATTACAAAATATTAAGTATTATAATTTATTTTAGCCTTTGACAGTCTTTTTAATCTCTAGAGTTTTGAAGCTTTAATTTAATGTCAAGCCGAATATCAGTTGTAACAAGCTTCTTGGCTAAAACCTCTTCTGATGGCTACTTTATTTTTCCACCTTTAGTACTTAAGGGTTAAAGATAGGAAAGAGAAATTAAGTACTTTGATTTGGTTTGTTATGTGAAGATTTTATAGTAAATGTTTAATAGGTTACTATTGGTATTACTAATTATTATGTCAACAGCAAGTTTTATCAGTCACTCTTTTTTCTTGTTCTGTCCTGTATTTCTATGAAGATGCTACTTAAGAAAGCTTAGAATGACTAAGATGCACTCTGCAGTTTCCCTGCTACTGCATTTTGACATAAATCCCATGTGTAGTCCCATATGACTTTGATGCTTATGTTTTCCACTGTATCAGACTGCTAGAATGCCTGCCATGTATTATCAGTGTTTTTGTTATAGCTGCATACTCAGGGAACTTTATTTTTATTCCACAACTTGTATACAAGTTCTCCAAATCCATTGAGAGATTTAACGCTTTTATGAGATCCAAATCCCATAAAAGAGAGGGGAAATCTAACTGTGAAACTGGTAATCTTTCTATCCAAGAAAAAGATGAAGTCTGCAGTATTTCTTTGTTATCTTTGTTGCCCAACATAGTGTGATTTAATAACTGTTTTTCTCTCGATAGGTCTTCGTTTAGGAAAAAAAGGAGCTCAGTGGCCTCCATTTTCTCTTGACCTGATATATAGAATTACATTAGGCAGTTTTGCCTTGTTCTTTTCTGTATCACCCTTCCTAGACAGTTCTGTAAATCCCTAAACTAGGGTTTTCCTTTAAGATACAGCTACGATTTTCAATCTATCTGACATCTGAAAGGTCTAAAAGACCTTTATGGGGCATGGGAATGAGGAAATAATCATTGCTGTGTAAGTGAAAGTCATAAGAATATCTGCAATAAACTTCATGCTTATAGTCTGAGATATCAATTAGTAATTGGGCTGCACTTCATTTGATCAGAAACTCTAAGGTAAAAACTACAAACACAAAACTTCAGAAATTTTCTTTCTGGGACTTTTACAATTAGTTGGTTGTTTTAGTAACCAAAGTTTGATGACTGTAATGGATGGTTGTTAGCACAGCACCCTGTATCCTTTTGCCTTTAATGCCTGTTTGAGTATACAGTGTATTCTATATTAAGCATTTATTTGAAGTTTTATAGTTTATCGTACGCTAAACTTGACCGTAATCTAATTTAACAACAGGAAGCCCAGTAATTTTACTCTACACAAGCAGAAAAATGCACAAGGGAACAGAAAAGTATAAGGAATTGATGTATTATTTCTAAAGCAAGTAATAGAAGTTTATTCATCCTAAAGCAATTAATAGAGCAAAGCTGTTTATTTTGGTATTTGTGTAATTCTTCAGTTTCTGGAAATATCATTTGCTCCTTTGTGATTATTGTAGCAATTGAACAGAAAAACTTTCCTGCCCTTAAAGAACATAATATTATATTACAATAGAAATTCTGTTTATTAGACACTGTGATTTACAGGTTTATGTCAAAATACAAATTATGTGCACTCTGACTTTCTCACTTCTTGACCTTGAACACAAAGTTTTCCTCATAGTATTTTAAGTAATTTAAGAACTGCTCAGTTAGTGTAAGAATATTTGCTGCAAGTGAGTCTTATACTAATGCATTTAATTTTTTAAATGAAATTATTACTTGTCTACAGAATAAGATCTATTAGTAAGAGCTATTGCTTTTACTGCAAGGATTGCTTTCTGGGAAAGAAATGTCTTATAAATTTTGAAGATTTTACAGTTGTTCTTATACCATCTGATTCCTTTTCTGAAAGGTATGATATAAAACTATTTATCTCCAAATTTTGGAGTTGATTTTCTAGTTAATGTCAACACGTTTCAATTTTTGAAGTTATAATATACCTTCATCCTTTCTCAGGAAAACATCGTGCATTTTCGCGTGAAGGGTGTCTGATTACATACCAAATCTATGTATTGTAGCAAAAACTTTGAGTCCTCAGCACTCATCAAATTTTATTCTGTAGAATTGGGAGTGAATTTTTCCTGAACAGTTACTGAGTAACAGAAGAGAGAATCCTTGGGAAAATTTCAAGGTCTATAATTTTCCATAGAACAGGCCTGTAAGTTAACCAATTCTTCCAGATTTCAAACTTTTGTCTTTACTAGCAGGTTGTTTTTTAATGTTTCAGGCTGTGCATGGGGGTTGGCTCAATTACAATTGTGGCATTTTGTGCAAACATCAGACAATTAACAAAGATGCTAATGATATATTCAGATAGGTGTTTGTTCTGCATTTGAAAAGCTTAGACGTTATTTCAGCACTCCTGTCTTCCATTTGCTTTGGAAATAAACCAAGCTAAAGTGAGAAGTGGGTTCTCTGCTCATATGCCAAAATCTGAGAAGAGACCACATGCAGTGTCTTGCTCATGCAGATTCAGAGGTGCTTAACATATTTTTCTGCTTAATTCACAGAATATTATTTCTGGTTCTCTAGTTTATTAAAGCCTTTTACTATTGAGAGAGCAGCAAGGAAATGCAGATTGTGTGAATTCAGGTGTAGAGTGTTTTCAATAGCCTACAAATCATAAAATATAATTTTCTCTTTTAGATCCTAGTTCATAAGACTAAATGGTTTAGAAAATTGTATTAGGTAATTTTCTCTAGTGCATTTGATGTAAATTGCACTAATATTGTGAAGTGCTTTTGTTTAACATACTCTTCTTAAGTTAGATAAATGAAGCTTTCTGAAGGCAGGAATTAGATGAAGCTCATTATGATGAACAAGATCACATTAAATATGGTTAATTCTTTGTACTAGGGGTGCCAAACCACGTAACTTCACCATTTTTTGTAAGACTGGTTTCATTGTCTATGCCTCGCAGGAAATTTCTTCAGTCATGTAAGCATCATCTAACGTTTTTTCCTTGATCCTCACAAAATTGTTGTCATTAGCTAGTGACAATTTTCCCATGAGCATAATGGAAACTGTCTTGCACATTTTGTAGTTTTGAAAAATAAGAGTACACCAGAGAGTGAAGCCATAAAAGAAAACAGAATCACAGAATTGTTTAGGTTAAAAATCACTTTAAGACCATCAAGTCCAACCCAGCCCTGCCAAGTCTACCACTAAACCATGTCCCTGAGCACCACATCTACAGGTCTTTTAAATCCCTTCCGGGATGGTGACTCAGCCACCTCCCTGGGCAGCTCATTCCAATGACTGACAGCCCTTTTGGTGAAGAAATTTTTCCTGATATCCAATCTAAACCTCCCCTGGTGCAACTTAAGGCCATTTGTCCTATTGCTTGTTACTTGGGAGAAGAGGCTGACACCCACCTACTTTCAGGGAGTTGTAGAGAGAGATAAGGTCTCCCCTCAGCCTCCTTCAGGCTAAACACCTCCAGCTCCCTCAGCCGCTCTTCATAACACTTGTTCTACAGACCCTTCCCCAGCTCTGTTGCCCTTCTCTGGACACGCTGTAGCACCTCAGTGTCTTTCTTGCAGTGAGGGACCCAAAACTGAACACAGTATTTGAGGTGCGGCCTCACCAGTGCCCAGTACAGGGGACAATCGCTTCCCTACTCCTGCTTGCCAAGCTGCTCCTGATGCAGCCCAGGATGCTGTTGGCCTTCTTGGCCACCTGGGCACACTGCTGGCTCATATTTATCCGACTGTCAACCAACACCCCCAAGTCCTTTTCCACTGGGCAGCTTTCCCACCACACATCCCCAAGCCCATAGCGTTGCAGGGTGTTGTTATGACCCAAGTGCAGGACCTGGCACTTGACCTTGTTCAATGTCATACAGTTGGCCTCAGCCCATTGATTGAACCTGTCCAGGTCCCTCTGGACAGCTGTCCAGCCCTCAGGCAAATCAACACACCTTCTCAACTTGGTGCTATCTGCAAACTTACTGAGTGTGTCCTCGATCCTCTTGTTCAGGTCACTGATAAAGATACTAAAGAGAACTGGCGCCAGTACTGAGCCCTGGGGATCACCACTTGTGGCTGGCCCCCAACTGGATTTAACTCCTTTCACCACAACTCTTTGGGCCTGGCCATTTAGCCAGGTTTTTATCCAGCAAAGAGTACACCCATCCAAGCCATCTCTCCAGAAGAATGCTGTAGGAGATGGTATCAAAGGCTTTACTGAAGTCTAGGTAGACAAATGCACAGTCTTCCCCTCATCTACTAAGCGGGTCACCTTGTCACAGAAGATCAGGTTAGTCAAACAGTACCTGCCTTTCACAAACCCGTGTTGACTAGGCCTGATCGCCTGGTTGTCCTATATGTGCCACATGGTGGCACTCAAGAGGATCTGCTTCATAACTATCCCTGGCACTGAGGACAGGCTGATAAGCTGGTACTTCCCTGGATCCTCCTTCTGGTCGTTCATGTAGACAAAGGCTGAACTCCAGTCAACTGGGACCTCCTGGGTTAGCCAGGGCTGCTGATAAATGGTGGGAAGTGGCTTGGTGAGCACTTCCACCAGCTCCCTCAGGTGGATCCCATCCTGCCCATTGACTTGCGTGTGCCTCAGTGGTGCAGCAGGTTGCTAACAATATCTTCTTGGATCATGGAGGGTTCATTCTGCTCCCTGTCCTTGTCTTGCAGCTCAGGAGACTGAGTACCTTGAGAACAACTGGTCTTACTATTAAAGACTGAGGCAAAGAAGGTATTAGGTATCTCAGCCTTTTGCTCATCCTTTGTCACTATGTTTCCCCCTGCGTCCAATAAAGGATGGAGATTCTCCTTAACCCTCCGTTTGTTGGTAATATATGTATAGAAATATTTCTTATTGGTCTTTGACTTTTGCATTAATGAATCACTGACCATGGGCACTAGACTTGTCATGTGGTCTGAAATCGAGATCGTGTCCACCTTTTGCCCAGTGTGAGTAAGGAAGAAAAACTACTTTTCCATTTGCCAGTCCTCTTGAATAGTAAATGGTAGTGGAAACACAATTTATTTCTGGCCTAAATCAGGTGCAGGCATTACTGGTTCTTATGCTTACAACATCTGAAGGCACAGAATAGGAAGAAAATGTGGCTTAGGCTTAATTTAATATCCTCCCTGATCCCTTAACCATTCTGAGCAGATTCAGTAGATGTTAAGTACACTAAGAACATACATAATGATAATGTTTCCTAATGAACTTAAAATTTGGGATTCTGACTGTTACCAAAGCAGTGGTTCACTTACAAAAAAGAAGTTTGTTATTCTTTTTGTGTGATCCTTACAATAAAGGATTGCTGGGATTTAATGGCACTACAGAAGTGTCAGAACAAGGCAGATCACGTAATTCACTGAACTTGAAAACTGAAGTCCAGCACTACTTGTTAATTGGTAACTGCAACTAGAGTAACAGTGTTTCTGAGTTTTTTGATCTTTCTGTAAATGGAACCTCCAGAGAGGAGGGGGGTAAAAACCCCACCCACATGTAAATTAAAGCAGGTTTTTTTAGGGCTGGGCTTAAAAACTGTGATAGAAAACATGTTTTGTAGCAGAATTCTGTAGTAGCACTGCAGTAGTGGTGTTTCATTCTAACTTCAAACACAGACTTTTGTCGTAGAAATATGAAGTTAGGTCTGAATAAAAGGAAATTGCGAACTTTTCTTATTGTGGATCTTTTATTTTTTACATACTTTTACCCAGTAGGCATATGAGACCGACTGGATGCTACTTGCTGTAGAACCCTAATTCCTTTGCTTTTGAGTATGCATCCTACTTTGTTTAGAGAAGGTGCTGCACAAGCATTTTCTAGTGAGGGAAGGATCTGTTTTAAAAATAGATCAATTTTTCTTCCTGAGTTCCTGGTATAGCAACAAGAAGACATTCAGTCCACCTCATAATGTCATAACAAAGTTAATCCATTCATGAGCTAAGGATGCTGCCTTCCTGTGTAGCTGGGCTGTACTCCCATCTGGGAAACATCATTCACCAGACACTAGTTTATAATAGGTCTGAAGAGGCCCATGGCCTCCTTTTATGAGCTAGTTGTGCAACTGAATGGCCATGAGAATATAATGCTGGATCAACTGTGTGATAGTCGTTGTAGAAGAGACGCGGTTAAGTAGCCAGGGTAGATGTCTGAGGAAGGATGATCAACATTCCGTACATAGCATAGCGTTTTGACTTCTGTCATTCAAAAAACACGGATTTCTTCCTTATCCAGTCCTTGGCCACTGAAGGCAAAGTAGCTACTTGTATTCAAAATAATTGTGTAAAATAACTGTTCAATTTGAATTGACAATTAGAATTGAACAAATTAATTTATTAAAGTGAACATTTAATTCAACTAGTCTTTGACTTGTGAAAAATTTTTTCTATCCTTCTGCCTTAATACAAAATATTACTTATATATTGTAATAACTTCTGAAAATATTTTGATTGTCTAGAATAATAGATCTTGAAGAAAATGGGTCACACTGGTCATGAACCTTCACACTTCTTTTTCTTCTGAAAATTAAAATACTCAGAAAAACGAAATCAGATCATTTTTCAGGAAGTGTAGGAGGTGGTGCTTATCTTAATGAGTTTTGATTTTGGTCTGCTGGCCTTCCTATTTTGAATTCCTTTTTATGGTTTAATTCTAAATCATTGTTTAAATTATGTTTTTTGTATACTGGTGCCAGATGCACTGTCATAACGGCTGGTCACAAGTGATACTGTTGTTACCATTAGAAATAGATACTCTGGTATTAAATAGAATTTAAACCAGACCTCACTTATATTAGTTTATACACGGTAAGTAAGGGTCTGCAACCAAATCATGACAACCGAGCGACTGGTTAGTCTACAAAGTGAAGAATGTCCCGAAATCAGGGGCAAGTCTATGAACACACATCTGAGCATGGTTTGATGGTGGTCACTGTGAAAGGTTCAGTGCAGCTTTCAGGGCTGGGCCCCTGTGAATGTGAGGATTAGGAAGGGCAAGGCATGTGCCCTTTATCGTACCATCCCTTGCACAGATTTGTTGAGTGTCACCGTGCTGAAATGAGTTTCTGATGAATTATTGTACCGTTCAGTTGCTCTCTGTCCTTTTAACCTGGTAGACTGGTTTCAGACTCAGACATTGTGTATTTTGGCAACTTCTTATTACTTTGACTTTGCTCTAAGTGAAGTTTCCATCACTGTAATCCTGCAGTTTTTCATTCCTCTAGCTTCTGAAACTGTAGACCAGTAATTAAATCGGATCTTGTGTATTTGGGATAATCTTTATGTTTAGTCATTTTCCACAAGATGATTTTTATTATGATTCATTAACTGCATGTTGGTTCATAAATTATTCCTTCTATTTTATAAAGTAGTGATGTGTATGTTCATAAGGGACTAGACAAAAAGAGGAGTAGTTGAATTACTGGTATAGAAATAAGAAATATTCATGAGAAAGCAGAAAGTAATCACAGTCTTCATGAACAAGCAGTTCATGTGATGCTGCAGTAGCCCTACATCTGCAATTCGTTATGTTTCTAAATTACCACAAGACAAGGTTTTAAAAAATCATCTTAATAATATATTAATATAAACCAGTAGATTCAACCTGAATACCAAGGAGTCATAGTGAGTATCCTTCTGCCCAAAATACAAAAAGTAGCACCATATGAAATTTGCAGAAAAGCTAATTGCAGAAATGAACACACTTTTTTTCTCTAACAGTAGTTTGAGATTGGTCTGCACATGCTCTTTTTAAATACTATGATGTAAAGTCAGCTCTGAGTTCATAAAGCATTTGCTGAAGGCAGCTGATGATTTATGCATGTCCTGTTTGCTTCATTAAGCATTTTTTATCTATGTTTCTGAAGACAGAATGCTGGACTAGAAGGACCACTGATGTGCTGTATTATGGCAATTATGTACTCCATTTTCCTTCCTACATACTCCTTTTTAGTCACAGTTTCCACTTACGCAAAAAATAGCTATCCGTTTGATAGAAGCTTTTAAGGTTGTGTTGTTTTTTTTTTTTTAAACTGGTTTACTAACTTTTACTCTTTGATACAGCAGAACAAATTTCTCTTGGAGAATATAATTAAATTCTGAAAAGAGACTCTCATCAGAGATCTTCACATTCTGTGTATCAAATGTCATCACATAAAATCATAGAATCACAGTATGGTTTGTGTTGGAAGGGGCTTAGACCATCCAGAGCCTTTTCTTCTCCAGGCTGAACAAGCCCAACTCAGCCTTTCCCCATAGGAGAGGTGCTCCTATGTCAGAGGACATGTCGGAGGACAAGTAGTTTGGCAAATAGGGGTTGACATGCAAATTTCATTGAAAATTAGCATGAGGTAGTTTTACCCTTCATACTGTGAGGGGGACATAGGGAACACTGAACCCTCATCTTTCCCAGATAGATTTCGTGTCTGGTTACCACAATCTCTTTAGCTTTCTTGGGCAGTGTCTGTAGGTGTTATGATACTACTTCTACTCAGTGCTCAGAAAAATCAGTCCAAGAACTATTATGTGTATGGGACAGCTTGGCAAAGTTGTCAAAACTTTACCTGATAAAATCCACATGAACGAAGAGGATGGTGGTTTATAGTATCTTCCCCTCAGCTGTGCTTGCCCGATATTTAATCTGGTAGGGAAAATGTACTTTTTCTATTCATAGGATATCTTCTCCAGCAAATTTCAAATTTTCCAGTGGAAAATCTCCTGTGAGTAATGGCATCATTTGAACGTCTTAAAAAATAGGAAAAATCTTGTAAATGAGTGTGAAGTAATCTATATTTCAGTCCATTCGTAGTTCCTCCTAAAATATTTTTCTGACAGCAAAAACTTACAATGACTTGACATACTGGGATACGTAAATTACATCGTGGTGTTTATGATGTACTTAAGGAGATAAGGCTGATGACTCAGATGCTGTAATATGCATTCCAAGGGATTTTGAAGATTCTGGCAAAACAGACTTTCTAACAAGCGCCTTTTTTTTTTTTTTTCCCCCTGTAAGCAAGCACTGGCTTTCATGGAGATTTATAATGTCATAAATATTAATATTTTTTTTTCAGGGTTGTAAATAAAGGTTTGCTTCTTAAAAGCTAGTAATACAGATTTTAACAGAATTGTAGCTTCTATATAATAATGCTGTCATGCCTTCAATTTACCATATGTCTGATGATTTGTTCAATATCAGAACTGGTAATTAGGATCATGAAAATGGAAAATAGGGAGTAACATGTGAATCTCCTTGAGAGCCTGAAGTACTGTGCATCCCCATGTCATTATATGCCTGCACATCCAGAGAAATGTGTGTTCTTCTTAATCCATATTTGGCAGTCAGCTAACTATTATATACAGCACAAGATGGTCTTAATAATGTAACAGTAAACTTTTAACATCTCCTAGTATGTAGCAGAGGTTCTTTTTCAGGTGATTTCAGAACCGTTGTGGTTTAATCTCAGCTAGCAGTAAAGTACCACCCCGTGTCCAGTGGAGGAGGAGATTCGGAGGAAAAGACAAGGAAGCTCATGGATTGAGATAAGAACAATTTAATTATTGAATATAAATTAATAAAATAGTGAAAATTAACTTTGTCCTGACTACAATCAGCACAAGTATTTTATAGAAACTGCAGACATTAGTTAGACAACATTTTTAGCGACTGAGAAACTTAGTGAATCTGAAGGTTACATTCTTTGTATGCTGCCCTATACATTTGTATATGCCTTTACAGCAATCCTATACACTTCTAAAGATGTTTTGTGTTACTATACTTTATTCCACAGGTACTGAAATAATTAATTTTGAGTTAAGTTTGGGTATTCTGGGGAAAAGGTACTGGAATATCTTTCAGAGATAGATCTTTCTCCAAAGAAAGATATATCTTTCTCCAAATAAAGTATGTTTTGTTTAAAAGTTCAAAACTCGGTCTTTTATGAACATAAAGGAAAACCTTTCTGGTAGGTGCAACAATAAACTAAAATTGATGCATACCAGAAAAGACGTTTTATTTTGCATATATTGTGGATATTAACTTATAACTTTCATCTTAGGTTTCCATTAATATTTCGGTAGAAAAACCTGTAAGAATACTTAGATGTCATGAAATACTACAGAATAAAAACTGTTCTGATTACATATCTTTATATTCATATAAAGTTGTAAATAATTGCCAGTGGAATTAATGTTTTTTAAATGTGGCATTTTTAAGAAGCACACTTACACAAGGATTCAGAATGAGTGAAATTTACTTTTATGAAAGGAACCAACTGAAGTGTTTTAAATCACTTAGAGCTCAATTAAACTCTGTTATGAGCATCTGAGTGGAATTATATGTGAATTTTATTCATTACTATTTTACACTGCTTGATTAAGTATTGAAATACTCTGTCTAATTGCCATGTCCAGTACTGGGAAAATGTGTTAATGATCTTTGAAAAGATTCCTTAAAAAAAGCCTAAAAAATAATTAGGAGTTGAGTTACTTAGTCCCTTTCTTTTAATCAGGATAATCATAGAAGACTGTGCATACATCTGTAAGAGCTAGGTCCACTGAAGGACTGAAGTATCTAAAGATGGCTTGGCTGAAATGAAAGAAACTCATCTCAAAAATTCAGTCCTGCAGAATCTTTGCTTAGATGTCACTGCTTTAATATGGTTGTTCCCAAGTTCACTGGGAGCTTCTTCCCTGTGTGGGTGGCAGTTCTACATGTACCATGCCTTCTCCATGTGCCCCCAGCTGCTCATGCTGTGTAGCTTAACACTTAGTGCAGCCTGGCTGCTGTCGCAAACTTGTCACTTCTCCATCCTGATCTCCAGAAGGACCCAGATATATGCATGCAAGGTTTGGGAATGATCTTCCCTCCTAATGCAGGAATCTTCTTCTCATGTACATGCATAGGCAATCTGTGATCTAATGCAATTTTAACGTTTCAGTTGAGACCTAGAAAATCATGAAGTATTTAGGGTTTGCTGGTAATGCTTGACTATGTGGCAATTGACATATATATTTGACATCTATAATTGCAGGTAACTTTCATTTAATTTACATTTTTTAGATTGCTGTTGTTCGAAAGAAAGCAAGCACTGTATTTCTGTCCTTGAAAAAAAAGTAGACAAAAATAATTTGGTTAGGACAATTGTTTAAGTAGTTATTGTTTTCATGTAATTTTCAGGATCTCTTAGAGGCCAATTATGTGAAATATTTCAAATGCCTTAAGTTATTTTGTCCATGCTTGGTCCTATAACAACTTTCTTTTTTTTTTTTTTTCCTTAGAGAAGTCACATTCCTGTGTTTTTCCTGAGCAGAGAGGGTGATGTTTTGATGTTGAATTTTAGTTAGCTTCATGGTTTCTCATTAGCGGTAGACACGCATCAATTAACGTCCATCCCAATAGTTGTGCATGAGGGTGCATGAGAAAACATGTATCTCTGAGAGTATGGGTATGTCTTCAGCTGTTTGCAAGCATGTTCAGTATTTGGCATTTAATTTGTATATACAGATACGTGTCACATATTTTACATAGTAATCGCATATCTGTAACTTACCCAGATTCGCATGCTGGTGTTTCATATTTGAAATCACAAATAGGTTGACTTGAACACAGTTTTGTCTGTTGCTTCTTAGCATACAGCTGAATGACAAACTACACCTCATAAGCTCTATTTGCATTTATATGCATGCCTGTCTAGGCATCTTTGTGTCTAACTTAATTTTGGTTATATTTTCTATTCTTAAGCAACTATGACTTTTACATGAGCTGATTTTTCACAGGGAGGTGGACAGCTGAACTTTTTAAGCAAGGATGTGCAAAGATAAAGGGAAGAGAACTTTATTAAATGTCTAAAATTAAAGACAGACATATACTCTGGTATTCTGGAGCCTTTGTTTAGGAAACTGTTTCATTTTATTCCAACTATTGGGCTATAAGGGTAAAGTTTCATATCATAGTTCAGTAAAGTGTAAGGTACCTGTACAAGCTGTTTTGCAAGATAGATAAATTTTGAGTGTCTGAAATCCTGTGAACTCAATTTATTTACTGTAGGTACTGAAGCTAGTCCAGAAGTTAAATTACTAATGTCTTGCGATATTTTAGTACTAAGTGATTCCGCAGAAAAATCTGCCACTGATCCTACGTGAGACTTAAGATTCTCAGAAGCCAGGGTCAAGTTTCTGTTGCCATCATGTGGATAGGCATATGTGAAGGTGAAAAAGTGGATGGTCATACACATATAAGCAAGATTATTTGGTAAGCAGACTCTGCTGAGTCTGGGTTCTTTCAATGGTTGCCTCTACTGTGGTTATACCATAACCAGACTAAAAATTCCTAGTTCCTGTCACATCACTTCAGCCAGAGGATATGCATGTTAGGACTATGAATCTTGCACTGGCTCCATACATCAATTAAAACAAACAAACAGTGTGCATAATAATATTATTTGAAAGAAACAGGGCACAGCACATGTTCATTAGTCCAAATGATGTCTTTTGTTTCTCTAGCCACTTTTACAGAGATCTGGTTTGTCTGAAGTGGAATCAAGACTTTGGTATATGAAACCTGGAAGATAAATACATATTTTAATTTTAAATAGTATTGCTTTTTATAAACTTACAGTTAATCAATTTTTTCTACTGCTTTTAGAGATAACAAGGCAAAACTTTTATCCACCACGAGTTTATAACTTCTTCCTCCTCATTTTTTGATACAAAAAAAAAAAAATCTGTTGCCATAGCTACTATTCTGAACATTCAATTTGCATGATCTCAACAATTAATCAAATACATGAGAACTGAGATAGATATCATAGTTTGCCTTGTAGGAATAGGGTAAAAAGTAGGCAGGGGAGGGAGTGTGGCAGAAAATCTGTGCATATAGTTTAGATTTCCACAGTCACAAACTGTTCTGGTCTTGCCAGAAATCTGGGGCAAATACTCCCCTATTCTCAGCTCGTGCTGATTCGTATTTCCGTGCAATGATCAGATAGAAAGGTGCAAAGATACATGAATTCTGTTCACTATAACTTTAGACTGTATCCAACACGGACCTTCTCAAAGATATTCTCATTAGCTTTCAGTGCCAAGAACCCTTGTTGTTGCAAAGATGCTACCAGTGTTCCAATGTGTGTTGGCTGAGAAAAGGGGGAGCCTCGGGAACCATCGCAGTCATTCTGTATCACTGCAGTGCCCATATGCAGCAAGAAAATACCATGGGGAAGACTGGGATGCTGTTGCACTTTCTTTGTACTTTCAGAGTGAAATGAAAATCTAGGGGAGTGTGAGGGAAAAATCCAGTCCCTGGTGTGGATTGTTCACCTGAAACAGTGTTGTTTGTTATGAATGATCCTTTGTTTGTTATTAGAACTGCAGTAACTGATCTTTCCTCATTATTGTTTTTGCATATGGAATGAGTTCTATTTTCTGGTTTCCCCCAGGCCGTTGCTTCAGACTTTCTGTTTACATACTTATGAAATCTTTATGAAAGAGGAAAGCAGTGCATTAGGCATTATACAAATGTCTTGCTTCTGCAAAGAAGCTTTCTGGAGAAATAATGAATTGCTCAAGTTTCTTGTCTCTAGTTTATACAGGCAAAGAAACTCTGTAGTATGCCCTTTCCTTCCTTCTTTTTCTTCTGGGGGTTCTTTACTAGTGGCTCTATAGTTTTGCAATAGTTTGTACTGATGAGAATGAAACGAAGCATTGCTAGAAATTGAATGACCTATTCTTTCTACTGCCTTGGCTCCAGTTTTAGATTAATGCCTGATAGATGGATTTGTATGTCAAAGGCTTATGTTCTGTGATGTCAGAATACATAATTGGAAAATTAAAAAACATGTTTATCTGTGTGCAGTTCATATGTCTTAGCCTTCACAGAGTGAGTAGTGTAGAGCTCGACCCCACATCCTGACTGCTGTGAAGATTTATGATGTGCTATAGAAAAGACTGCTTTATGATATAGCTCTTAAAATTGTGTTAAAAAGAAATTGCTGTTGTTGAAAGAAAGGAATCTAAACAAAGGTGTGTGTACTAACTCCAGAAATGTTACATCTGAACCCTTCTTAAATGCGTAAGAGTTGAAACTCTGATTTTACTCATGCAGGACAGGTTAATTGATCTATAAACACTTCTTACGTTGCATTGTTGAAAGTTGTTTTTAAGTGTCTCTCTCTATGCCATGTTTGTTTATTGTTTTTAAACATACTTGAAACAGCCCCCTACGGTAGTAAAGTCATTGGGGTCATCTGTTCCCTAACATTGCACTCTTTGATCATAATCTACAGTATAAAATATGTATATAAATCTCTAATCTCTGCTTCTGTACTTTATTCTCATCTGATATGTTGGAGTTGCTTTCTGTGTTTCTAGATGAGCGATGCTTCGGTTCATTTTGATGTATTTCAGGGTTGTATAATTCAAAGGCTTTTCTTTCATTCTGCCTTCTAACAGTAGTTCAACTGAACTTGGATGCAACCTTGATATTTTTGATACATTTTCTTGTCTGCTTACCTAATTAAAAAAAAAAAAATCAGGACATATTAGCATGACACTTCATGGCTATCTTACTCCTATCACATTAAAGGGATCCATATTAAGGAAGCAGTTAATTCTGTGGTTTTGTACTGAGCTACACAAAGTTTTCATTTTATATCTTTGATTTCTTATCTAGAAGTAAGTTGTTATGAATTCTGAATAGTCTGATGTATTTAAGTGGCTTTATATTTTCCTTCAATTGTGTCTCTTAAGAAAACAACTTAATTTGAGGTAAACAAGTGTTTTCTTGTTTTAGTCAGTTGTTTTTCATTTGTTGTGAAAATACATTTTCTTCCCAGTGCAGCTTTGATTTTTTTCAGGAGAATATGTCTATTAAGTTGCCATTGACATACAGAAATACTATTTCTAACTCTGTATTATGTGAATCTCTGTCATCACAGCGTGATGTCATCAGAAGAATTTTTAAAATAGTTTTTATGAAGTCTGATTTTGCAGGTTTTTACTTTTACTGGTTTATTTCTGGGGAATGGTGTGCCTGCAAATAGAACAGGTTTATGATGTTCAAATATTAATTCTTTATTGAAAGCACCTTTGTTTATGGTACTCGTGATGAGTTTACAAGTTGGTCAGTCCACAAAGGCCAGGCTAGCATACTCAGCCAGCAAAGAGCAATAGTCAGTATTGTACTGTTATAGTGCATTACATTAGAATCATATTATTTCCATATTATCAGACAACAGTGTACTAGGTGTAGCTACAAAGCATTTAATTGGTAGATGAATACCACTGGGTATCTTCTTTTGCTTCAAATATATGGTTAGTTAGAAGCACACAGTTGTGGTGGAAGAAGGGGTTGGCTAGCAAAACAACTGTATTTATTGGTGTATATATTTGTGCATTAATATGTAGTGTTTCAGTGTTCCATCATATCGTAGTTGATGTGTAGCATTAATTTGGATAATCTGTGTGATTATTCCTAACAGGTGAAAAATTGTCTATGGAACTAGTTTACAAACTAAAATTTCTACGTGCCATAGAGAGAGAAGGGAAAACTTTTTTTTTCTTCCCTTCTTCCCACCCCCCAGCCCCCCAAGGACCCCTGGGATTTTTTTTTTAAGAAGTATACTATTTATTAAAGAAATATTTTCTTAGTTTCTTTCCTTCCTAATCAGTGTTCAAATATTCTTGCTTTGGCAGAATAGAAGTAAATATTGCTGTCAAATTCGCTTTGTCCTTATGACAACAATGAAAAATATCAGACATATGAAGAAATATATATCCAGCTAGCAAGCTGGAAGTTAGAATTTTTTAATAGGAGCAAGAGAAATACAGCTCTACCATGCTTCTGAAATACATTATTACTTTTTAGGTAATAAATCATACTAAGGAACTTCCTACTCTTAAAGATTTTCTGTGCTAACTGTTTTTCTAGAAGAATGATAATTGTGCTATTTTACTGAAAATAACTTGTCACCAAATTCAGTATTTATGAAAAACAGATTGCAGAAAGATATGATTGAAAATCAGCAGACTTTTAAATATTTATGAATCAGTTAAAATATCACCCATATTCTTGCTGTTCATTTCAGATTATAAAATAAACTGCAGTGATTTAAAATGTGTCTTTGGCTGAATATAGCAATAGTTTATGACTGTAAACAATTAACAGCCACGTGTTGATGTCCTTAATCAGCTCTTGTTCTTGCAAAACACAAACGTAGCTTTAGGTACGGTGATTTGAAAATATGTTTTCCTAAAAGAGTTAACTATTTGACAGCTGAAAATGGTTATATTGCAAGTATCAAATATGACTTTAAATAAGGGTGTTTCTTCACCTGACATTTGTGGACTGGGATGTGAAGGGAAGTAGTAGACTGTTAAAACCGTGTCTTAGGCAGGAGGGAAAGTGTTCTGAACATGCTTCCACAACAAAAAAAAACCCCTTGTGAAGAGCTTAAGACCACTCTTCACCTCTTATATGCAAGCAAAAAAAATCAGCCCACTTGAGTAACTTCAGATGTATTCAAGGGCTTTTAGAAGGATTAATTTTCTGAATTGACATCACACGTATATTTTTTTCATGTGTATACCAAGAGTGAACAACCTATGGAAATTTTCTGAAAGTGTTTTAAGAATGGTGATTTTGTCACCTTAAGCATGATGTTCAAATGTACTACAAAGACTTCAGAAATCCAGGGATACCTGTGTGTAGGCTCAAGCCAGAATCACTCTGGACTTGTTTGCTCACAGCAATCCCAGCAGTCGCACAACATCACGAAAATGATGTCCAAGGAATTACTCCTCTTCAGCACTTCAGTGAACAGACCGCGAGTCAAAGAGTTGTCAAGATACTGATGGTCCCCAGTTCCAAGTGAAGGAAGGACAGCTGAGGAATATTGATATTAAGGTACTTGATCCATTGAACCAGTTTATTAAACAATACATGTGGGGGATTAATGAGTGGGTTTAGATAAAAAGAGGAAGTAATGTTCAGCATTCTTAATTTGTAATTCAGAGTAATACTTGCCTCAGGAAAAATAAACCTGATAGAGAAAGTACAATGATTTGTAAAGGCAGAGATCTGTTTTCCAGATAATGTTCCATGATCTCACAAATTTACTCTAGGAAACATCTGTGATAGTTGAAGAAATCCAGAAATGCATTTTGTTCTGAGTTTAAAAGGTTCTAAACACAGACTCAGGATCCTTTACTACCATCTGCTGCCTCCTAAATGGCTTTGAAAATTTGCATCCTTTTTACTAAACACTAACGAGATTTTACATTTTTTCTCATGAAAGAATTGAACTTAGCAAACCTATTACTTTTTACCCTGATTCTCTTAACGTCTTTTTACTGGAACAGAATTGTTTGATAGTATCAGCCATCATTTTCACATAATTGCCTCCTTCATTCATGCTTGTTTTCTCTGACAATATACATACCAGACAATCCTTGTCTCAATGTTTTTGTAGTTTCTTAATTATGCACTGTCAATGTTGAATGAATGTTTTAGGAGTGTCTGAGTATCTACATACTCTTTTGTCACCTTTCTTAACTTTGCATGTCATATTGAAGACTCCTAGTAATTACTGTAATAGTACTTCAGAGAAGTTATGTCAGCCTGCACATACCATTAATGCATTAATGTGTCAAAAAGGCAGTGAATGACACAGCTCTAGGCAATCTTAAAAGCTACTAATGGTAGTCCAACTCAGAGGAATTGATTTGTAAGCAACACTAAAGCTATAAAACTTTCGTCCTGATATATGGATTCACAAAGTCTTTTTCTGTCATCCACCTTGTATTTAGCGCATGAGTAACAGCTGTTTGAATAAAGTAACAATCTGTGAGGACAAATGCTTCATGCTATCCATGCTAGGGTATTACTGCCAGAAGAAAGGTAGCAGAATGACAGAATAGTGAAAAGGATTCAGTTGTTTACATTGAAAAAGAAAATCATAAATACTGCAATGTTTCACCAGCAGAAATCTAGAGTAACTCAAAAGATGAGAGGAGTGCATCTTGACTTAAATTTTAATGAGTGAGTTTGAATCCTAATGTGAACTATATTTACACACTTGTAACGAAAGACGTTTAGTAACTAGAATGATAAACAACAAATAGTTAACATTAAAACAGCAAAGAAAAAACAATAAAGAAATATGTGGGGTATTGGGATGGTGATACAGGTACAGGGGAAAACAGCTCTCTAATGACTCTTGGGTTATGACCTTTCTACGCAGCACTCACTTCAGCAGCCTGGAATTAGGAGTAGTTTGCTGTTATCTGACTGGACACAGAAGAGAGCACATGAGAGAGGTGGTTGTTTTCAGACAAGGACAGAAAGGGTTACAGCTGCAAAATGTTCGAGTATGTAATGTCTAAAAGATGATACATTCAGAAATGTGTCTCATGATTCCCACATCTACATATTATGTGTGGATATGAGACCATTTTTACCTTCCTGAGTAGGGCATGCAGTTTAACTTTTCTTAACTTATTTTTTATCAAAAATCCATGTGCATTTATCACAAACAAGGTGAAAAACAATTTGGAAGTTTCCTATCCAATGTCAGTACGCAACTAAAATCCTGGCTGTGCTGATGTCAGTGGGAGCTGTGTTATCAGCTTCAATGAAACCAGAATTTTGCTCTACGTATTCACAGATATCTTATCTCCCTGCAGAAGTGAGGGCTGGTAAGAAGGAAGATGAATTACTAGAAATGAAAAATAAACAAAAAGCAGCATAAGGCAGGTGATGAGAGCAGGCTAGTTCAAATGGAGTGAGAGTCAATGAAATAAGAAAAAGAACAGGTCTAAGATTAAGCAAAGGAAGGCTGAGAGAAGAAGGAACAAAAAAAAGAAGAATTGTAAGAGTTTCCTAATATTCATAATAATGCATTAAAAAGTTTAGGATGTTTGATCAACATGGTAAAATGTTCTTTCAGTTCATTGTCAGGATAGCAACAAGCCATGGACAGACACAGCCATTACCCTGGAGTTACTTTAAGGGCTGTCCTGTTTAATAAAATAGTCAATTTGAATTGGGAGGAAGGCAACAGAGGAGGAAGTATTCTGAGCAGCCATCTCTTTGTGACTCCAATAATGTTCTTCACCTGCCTCCTATAACAGCTGGGAAATCATGCTAGGAAGCCAGAAGGATTTTCTGTTACTTCACTAGAGAACCAACTGTCAACTGAAAATTATATAATATGAATTTTTAATTAGTCAAAAGAAGGGGAAAGAACTACTTGCTGAAAGCTGGAAAAAAATTCTTCAGTCTTTGTTTTCCTTTCTTCCCTCTTCAGGTATTTTTATTGTAGCCATGTTAGCCTGAGCGCATAAGCAGATTTAAAGGCACCTTTTATGAAAGTGATTAGTGTTTGAGAAAAAAAGAGACAAACTTTTGAGGAAGCTTAGGGAAAAAAAAGTCTTTATGTATTCAGAAACTTGTCTACTTTTTTGTCTTGAACGTGTCCATTTTTGTGTTTGCATGGTGTCTGCTTACCCTTATCTGCTTCTGATGGGAATACAAGGAAAAAAAAAGTTATTAAAAGAAAATAATCTGGACATTTGATCTTTCCTGCCTGTACAATTAGTCACTGTGATTTTCTGGTGCCAAAGCTGATCTGCATCTACAGCAAAGGCTATAGATGACCAGCAAGATGACAATGACCAGCAAGAGACACAAACTATATTTCAATGCCAGGATGTTTTGTGTATTTTTTAAGATGCTTGATAAAGCTCTGTGTGAAGGGAAGTTTGTCATACATTTCGTTAATACCTAGACTTCTCAAGTAAAAATGAACCATGAAAAGTTTGTGGAAAATGAGATACAAGTAAACTTGATTAAAAGGTGTGTTGCATAGCACAAGACACTTCATTAGTCACCCGTGCAATGTTCAGCCAACTGCTGTCATTACTCTTACTGGTAACCTTTGAACATCAAAAGAAGAACTGTTTATAATTCATAGTTAGAGTGTGAGGTCTCCCATGTGTTACACCCACCCTCTAGAATTTGGTGTTTTCTGGGTATTTTCAATTAAGTGTACAATATAATAGTGTTTAGTGTTATGCCTCTCTTAAAAATTACCAACTTAATCTTTGAATCCAGGGTAGTTTTAGTTAGTCTTAAATTTTTTTTTTTGTGGGGGTGGGAGGGTGGTGAGGGAAGAGAATTTGTATGTACTTTTATGAGCATCATGGGAAAATTTTCAATCTAAGATCTAGCATATATTTTTTTCAGTTTATCAGGAGCCATATTTTTTTTTCATAACTATTTTATATGTCCTGAAACTTTGAATAGGATTCATTGCAAAAAATACCCTGAGTACCATGTTAGAGCAGGAATACACAATGAACATGATGTAAAATGACAGAATGAAACCTTAAATAATCTTTTGGATTTGCAAAAATAAAGTAACAGAAACGTTCTCTTGAGAGGATTATTAAGTACTAAGTATCTTAACAGAAATTACTCTCTTTTTTTTATGTGTGGAACATTAACGCTTGTCCTGTCATTAAAATGGATTATCTTCTGTGTGAGATGGATGCCATAATTACCAGTACTTAGGAACATAACACATAACATGAATCAAGAATATTTTGCCATCTAGAAACAGTTTACAGATAGAATTACTGTGCAGTATCTGTCCCAAAGATGCTGATTACTCTTATTACTGTATTGGACTTGCCTTAAATCAACATTTATTTGCTTAATCATTTAGGAGTTTTCAACAAAAGTTATCCCAGTATTTCCGCTCTGTCCTTGGTACACTTGATAATGCTTACCTTCATAACAGGCAGATAGGTCAAATGAAAACATTTAGCTTTGCACAGAAGTGCATTCCTTCACAGTGGGAAATATATTTTGTTCAATACTTCCTGCCACCAGAACTAGTGTAGTCATTGATGTACAGGTACTTAGTTTTGGTTTTTTTCTTTTTCCTGCCAAATGTCATGACACAGTATATAGCCTAAAAATTATTTTGGTTTTAAACAGAAAATACTTTTATTGACTGGAATAACTGAACAGCCTCAAACTCTGGGAAGATTTAGATCCTCGTTGTAACTGAAGGCCATTTCTATAGAGGTTTGAGAAAGATAGACATCAAAGGTCAAAATTCTAGATCTAAACTTTAGACCAGCTGTAGTTCTGGAAGTGTGATATGATTTGTAGAGTTTTTCAAAGCAATTCGCTTGTCCAAAATTCTTAAGAGCATGCTTCTAGCTGATGAAGTACATTCTGGACTTCTGACAGCCATACGTCTGCTTGGGGTGAAAACTACATTCCCATAGCTGTCCTCAGCTCCAAGGAGCAGCATGTTACCCTTGCAGTATGGTTAGCTACAAGTTCTGAATCAGCACCAGTCCTGGCCAGGGTCTACTTGGAGGATGCTTCACACGAGCTGGTCAAGCTTAGAGTTGCTTTCTCTTGCCTTTAAATCACCTTCATATTGTGACTTCACTTAGATAATGAATATTTTAATCTAAAGAACTATATGGAGATGCTGCTATTTCAAATAGCTGGAAGAAAGGCTTCATTTCTTATTGCCATTAAAACTAAAACTTAATGGTAAAAAAGTACTTTGGGAAGTACAAGTCCAAGATTCGAAACTTTTATTGCATTTATGTAAATTTGCTTCTGAAATGCTTAAAAATTTCCTTGCAAGGTTAGATGCCTTGAGACAGCAAATTATTTTAAATAGCTTATAATTCATGTAGATGAGGTAGGCTTTTTGCCAGAAATGTTTTTTTTTTTTTACCTTTCCAGAAAAATGTCCTGCTAACTTCAATCCATTGAAGTGTAGCATTTCTTAGATGTGGAATTACTGTAAAAGAGCGAAAGTTGATGTAGAAAATATACACTAAGAAGACTATAAAATGTTTAATAGAGCTACTGTCGCAATTGTACTTAATGGTTCTTAAATAACAGCGCAAACATTACAGTACCTCTGAGTCTTCAAAAATATGCATTTCATTAAATAGGCCTTTGCAATCAGTTGAGACATAATGATTTCTTCTATGCAGTTTTTATTATGAATAAAGTTAATTGTAGCTTACTGCTTTAGTCCTTCCATTTCAGAAAGGCAGGTGAGGCACCATCTACAGGTAAAATACAAATCTTCCATCTGCTTAAATTTCAGCTTGGTTTAAAATGTATGTCACTCATAGAAGTAGTGTAATATTGTAGAAATACTGCAGTGTCATAAGCATTGTAATACATCGTGAACAAGTAGTTTAAAGTGCTTTGGTAACTTTAAAGTATAATCTGAAAGAATGAAAAATGAGAACTTTAACTGCGATGTGTTAAAATGCTTTAACTCATCACCCAATGAACTTTCATATGTGTAAGAATTTTTTGAGCATCTGAAATGATGACATGCCAGTATATCTTTTTAAAATCACATTTGCTATATGGATGCTTTCTGAAGTTTTTTGGAAGAGAAGTGCTGTACAAATAATGTAACATGATGTGCTTAATATGAAGCCTAACTATCTGGTTTTTTCACTTCATGTTTTTCCTGCATTCTTTTTAGTACTAAGACATGCATGGTTCTGTTCTGTAACTGCCCTGTTCCTTTTGCTTCCTTACAAGCCTAGTGGTGCCATGATTTCTCGAAGTCCAAGGAGCTGTGCGTAGTGGCCGAACACTGGGTTGCCCTATTGGAAAGCAGACTAGTCCGATGTATGGAAGAAATGCTCATGCCATTATGGTGCTAGTAGCTGAAATATTCTCTTTGTCCTTCAGCTTAATCTAAGATTCTGGCTTCACAGGACAGACATTATCTAAAAGACAGTTTCTGATACAGTGTTGAGGCTGTTTGGTTGGCGCACGGAATATGCTGAGCTGGTCATTCTTGGTAATTATCCATTGTCTCACCTCTTCAGAAGTCTTGCCCAATCTCTGGGCATACCAGTTGTGATTACTTCTGGTAGAAACTCATCACAGTGAAGTGTTCTTCATGTCATTCAGACTAAAATTTCTTTGAACTGCTTTTTAAGAAAAGTATTTTTTACTGCTCAGGCTTCTTGTTTGGCTGATTACCAACTCTCAGGATCACTTTTTCTTCTCAATGGATCTTCTACTGGATATATATAATCAGGATAAAAGTTACACTATACTCACAATGGATTCAGACTTCTGCATATGAAACTAGTTTATCTTCACTTTCCATATGCTTGCTAATAAAAGACTTTTTAAAGTGATGCTTTAAAAATACATATTAGAGCACAACTTCGTTAAGGTGTGTTCTGTATCAAACAGTAAGAAAGTTGCAACTGTATGTTAAAATCTGTTCTGCTTTCTTATAACTGTTCTTCTTTAATCATGAGAAAACATGTCAGAAAACAAAAAAACAAACAAAAATTAAAATTCTGAATCTATATGCTTTTCAGTTCTGGGTTTCTTTTGGAATTTCTGTATCTTATACCTACAGATTTTGTCGGACTGCAATAAGAAAAATGGACACCTTTTTTGAAGAGACTCACAGCTATCAGTAGGTTTAAAAACCACTCTACTGCATTTTGCCCTGCCTCATATTTTGCCTCAATCTTTTCTACTAGTCACTTCATATTTTAAATAAAAAAGCAAGAGTATATAAAAAGGGAGAAGGAAAAAATATAGAATCATAGAATGGTTTGGGTTGGAAGGGACCTTAAAGATCATCTAGTTCCAACCCCCCTGCCATATAGTCAAGAAGGAAAATGTTTCAGAGAAAGAGTAAATGACTGATGTGAATGACTGTTCTGGGAAGTAACATAAGGCATTTGAGATATAGAAGAGGAGAAACATAAATGTAAGTGTGGAGTGTGAACAGAAGAGTGTCTAGGAGGATCATTCAGAAAGAATACTGGACTAGCAAAGCATGTCTGTTACAGAGACCATGTGTGAGCCATGGATTATCTCCTCATAGAATAGTAATCCGTTGTATTTGTCCTCTTAGTAACTGTTTTCTGACCGTTACATTCATAGGCATTGGGTAAAAACTGTCTTTCTGCTCATTTGGATGCTGTCGTGGTTTAACTCCA